>NW_017299323.1:31955-41779 GCF_001594075.2 Trachymyrmex cornetzi
TTTATATCCGTAAATGAAAAGTATATTAAATTTCATTACACTTAATTTTTCAGTTACTGTAAACTTAAATCTCATTAACATGTGCATTAATAGTCTTTTCAGTTACAGAGAAATTAAACTTCATTCACCAATGTACATTAAAAATTAATGAAATTTAAGAACATTTTTAACAGTGATAGTCTCGTTTAGCTTATCAACGCTGTCGATATACTCGTACGGAAACACTCCTTTCCGCGTAAGCAAATCAAAATCCTTGACGTCAAGATTAGAAAATTCCTATTGTATAATTTTCAATTTACTCTTATCGAGATATGATACCAATTTCTCGAGACTAGTATTGAGAAATTTGAACGAATCCACAAAACGCAATTTCAAACAGTCTGTTCCCCGCTTAGAGTTTGCTGTAGCCTTGACATGTTTCGTAAACGATATATATTTTTCTTTCGTTATAGGTAACAAGTCGACTGTTAGTCCAGTCGGTGGAGAGTTTAACCTCCGAAAATTAAAAAACAGGTCGGTCTCACCGCGAATCGTTAGTATTTTTCGAGCACTTTGAAATGAAAAAAAGTTTACAAGGGTAGGGGGGAGCTTCATATAGAAAAAGTGTCTCAAACTTAAAAATTTTTGTTTTTTGCAAATAACTCGAGAAATATGTAATTTGGGAGGAAATATTAAGAAATCAAAATTGAAGAGGAGAAAATTCTGTACAAAAAAGGTATTTACAAGTTTTTTCGTCCGATCAATCAGTACTGCGTAAAATGCAACTGTCCGCGTACTCTTACTCACGCTCTGACGGTCGGCGTCAGATGACTACATGCCACATAATTAGGTCGCGCGCAATACGAAAATCGCCATAACTTTTCACAGAATTATCGTATCGAGGTAAACCAAAAACGATTTTAAAGAGGAAGGTCTCTACTTCTTAAAGCATATGGTACATTTTAATTTTATCGATGTTTTAAGTCATTAAAATGTGTTAAACCAATCAATTGTCTCTATTTCGGAGTTAGATTACACTTTTATCGAAATATGTAGAAAAATACTGTTAGCTAAGAAAATATACTGAATGATTATGATTTGTATACGTCAATAATGAACCTGAGTGCTTGCAAATATTTTTATAACTTAAAGGCATAAAATGGCGATGTTTTACAATGTAGCATTTTTTTATTAAATTTCTCTTCTTTCGAAAATGTTGTTGAAAACGTTGAAAAAAAATGATTTTTGAAAAACTGCGATATGTATTAGAAAGCTAAATATGTGTTCTTTTGAATGGCGCAGGCGTTTTTTGGTTAAAATCTGTATATTCTTTTTTACATCTAACAATTAGAAAAATATCGTAAAATCCTGTTTTATTTTCAAATGCCTCGCATTTATCGAATATGCAATATTTTTTAATGTTTCAAGCGGCAAACCAAAGAAGATTATTTATATTTATAAGTCTCCTATATAAGTAATTCATATAGTATAAGGGCATAAAATGAGAGAGGCCCGAAACAGATACAATGGGACGGGCCTTCCCAACAACAGCTGCGTGCCAGCCCGGTCCAGAGCGGTGGCTGGCGCGGCGTGGCGGTCGACGGACGATGTGTCTCCGCTGTACCTGCGCAGTAAACAGGTATACTAGCATGCTGTCAGAACCGTTACTAAAAATTGACCGTTACTTTCAATGCAAATAGTATTGTAATATTTGATGGGTACGATTACAATGACCAGAGCATAAAAAGTAGCAAACGACAACGCCGATCTACTAAAAATTCGTGCCCTGATGTCAATTTCGATGAGTCAACTGTCTCTCAAAGCAAATTTCTTTCAAATATTATTAAAAAAAAAAATTCATTACTTATTTGTCGGAAACATTCAGGAAAAATGATATTGAAGTCAAAAAGGCAGATGACGATGCTGACGTATTAATTGTTCAAACAGCTTTACGCCAAAATTGCATATTTCCGGTAATTGTCGCAGAAGATATTGATGTCCTGGTCATTCTGACAGCTTTAACTCCGGCTAATAAAACGGCATATTACTTGAAGTTGGATAAAGGGAAGAAAAAACGAACTATTTACTCGTCAAAAAGTTTAAACAAACATCCTTTTTGGCAAGAAAATATATTATTCCTGCATGCCTTCTCTGGCTGCGATAGTACAGCATGCTTTTACAGTAAAGGCAAAAAAGCAGTCTTTAAAGCTTTAGAGAACCATTCTAAGTTACCAAATTCCACGTTGTCGGATGCTGTAAAGAGCTTCAAGATTCCAAACCAAACGCACGAAACAATTATCGAAAATGGTGTGAAATGTATAATGGCGATCTATAATGCGCCGAAAGGAATTAAAAATTTAGAGGATTTTAGATTTTTTTCCTTTAATAAAGGTGTACTTAAACAAAAGGCAGTCAATCTAGCAAATCTCCCGCCCACTCATGATGCTGCAAAGTTTCACCTCTTGCGCGTCTATTTGCAGACTCAGACATGGCTGACTAACTATCTATCGCCAAAGGAATGGGGCTGGTCAGGTGATAATGTTTTGTCACCTGTACAAACTGCAAAACCTCCAGCACCAGAAACTTTGCTGCACATGATTTTTTGCAATTGCAAAAAGGGCTGCAATAAATTATGCGGATGTAGGAAGGCAGGTTTGCATTGCACAGCTGTATGCGGTACATGTGTTGACGTACAATGCACAAATTTGCCACCTGTATCGTTGCAAGATGAAGATGAGAGTCAATTCGAAAATAATGTTTCAAACGAGATGTCCGATGAAGATGAAGATTAAATAATATAATGTAACTTGTATATAATATTAAATAAAATGTTTCTTTACTCAAGCCAATGTGGGAGTTAATTTTTTTGCAATTGAATATTTGTTTTGGTTATTTCTACAATTCTTGCATTATTATTGCTATTCAGCAAGTCCGAAAGCCCCCAGTAAAGATTTTCGACAGCGTTGTTCGATTTTTATCACTTTCCTCCGCCATATTGGATCCGCCATTTTGAATTTTGAAAATCAAACAACGTATTCCTCATCAGCGATCCCAAAAACCATATTTTGGAGTCATCCAGCTATTCTCCGACTTGTGCGTCGGCAAGGGGTACCGAGTTTATGTATCAAGGCACGGGTCAGCCTTACAAATGTTCTATTTTACGACTTAATTATTAATTTCAGAAAAAAAATGTTCAAACCTTTTTTGTACAGAATTTTCTCCTCTTCAATTTCAATCTCTTGACATTTTACTCCAAACTGCATATTTCTCGAGTTATTCGCAAGAAACAAAAATTTTTAAGTTCGGGGCCCTTTTTTTATATGAAGCTCCCTCTCCCCCCTTGTAAACTTTTTTTTATTTCAAAGTACTAGAGAAACATTAACTATTCCCGGTGAGACCGAGCTGTTTTTTAATTTTCGGAGATTTTTATGATATTTTATCTCTACCGACTGGACTATGTATCCACAAAACTGTTAGCAATATCCTTTATGATAAAATGTGCATCGTAACCTGCCAAGTTATGAAAAAATACAGGAATAACGTACGTATCGTGATACTGTAAATTACAACGTGAATGTGTAGGACCTCTATAACGTCCGGTTAAATGACAGTGATCGCGTACGCGCAAATCTCCTTCCTCAAATGGTCTTTCACAGATATGACAGTGAGTCGCGTTTCGAAATTTTTTCCACTCAACTTTCGATATAAACTCCGTCATAGCCATATTATCGAATATCGTTTTCACGCGATGCTCCAAATCGTATAATTCCTTGACAAACCACGATACGCAATCCTCGCCGCGATAAGATTTGTATATCGACATAGTTTCGTCATATACACAACGTACGAAATGTTTTCATCGGTGGTCTTCTTCGCCAGTATACATTCCAAATCAGCATAAACGACAAAGAGAAGTCGCTCCCTCTTATTATAACCACGAAACGATAATCATTTATCGTTTTCATTTGGAAGAATAATAGCACATTCGTTCGTCGTAGTACAGTCAACGATGTGAAGCGACAATTTCTCGCTCGTAGGAAAATAATGTAGACATCTGTACAGTAACAAGTCATACGCGTTACACAGTTTTTTATCGCTATATACAAATAGTATATCTACCTATCGCACAAATTCTTCTTCTTCGTACTCTTACTCAATTGCGAACCTGTCAATCGTGACAGATTTTTAATCCATGTGAAATGACCGATGACGTTTTCATCGTTGCGTCTTGAATCTTGCAGATACAACAGGTTTACAAGTTTCTCTTTCTTCTCTTTGGTAAGACGAAGAGGAACGATTTCATTACCATCGTCTCTTTTTTTTCCACCTCTCTCTCGCTCGGTAAATACGTTGATAGATATATCGTTCAAAAATTCAAATTTCGTAATTTGTTTTAAAGTAACGGGAAACTCGATACCCTCAAGCTTCAACACGGTAGTATAATCCGGATACGACGATTTTCTATTTACATTTTTTTCCGCAGGGTACAGAACGGCGACCACCGACCAGGCGAAACACACATTGTCCATCGAACGCACGTTGATCACCGCCTTCTTCAGCATAATTTCTCGCGGCAGCTCCACCCAACATCCCGCATGCATAGGATTATACTTGTTAACATTTACAATCAGATTCGATATACGTGACAGCGCCCATCCACTGTCACGTTCATGAAATTCCTCCAGCGCTGCTAAAATATCGTCCGTCACGTGTTCATCGTACCACTCTCGCAGATCGGATGTGTTAAAAAGCTCGTAATTTTTCGTAGTGATACTCTTAGCAGATCTCTTAGCATCCGCGACGAACTCACCGTTGAATATCGTATTTACTTCTAAACAATTATATCTCTGAAGATTATCACGAATCCGATCGATAACGATATCTCTCGCGTAGTTGAGAAACTGTCGAGGTTCGATGTAACTCGAATTCAACACCACACCAGTCAATACGCGATTATTAAAAGCTGTTTCGATCTCCAACCATGAAAATCCACTCTTTTGTGATTCGACACGACCAGAGCCCACATGTTCAAAACGTTGTCGTAAAACATTTCTCAAGCCTTCCAATCGTGCTAGTCGAGCGATAGATGCGTTTACGACTCCGGTAAATGTTCGTTGACGTTTACTGTTTCGACACGTCTCCCGCAAGAAATCGAGACACTCGTCGCATTTTTGCTTCCATACCCGATATGTCCATCGTATCGATACTCGTCGCACGATTAAAAAGATCCTCCACCTCCTCATCCATCTCTCTATATTTAAAAAATTCCTTTCCTCGCTTACACGTGAACCAGAGCGTTTCACCACAACTATCAGTAGGTATATCGAATTTAATTTTTTCAGAAATCCTTCTAATATCACTGATTTTTCGCACGCCTTTCACAGCTGCGTTCTCATACCTTCTTGTGCGATCGTCAACAAGAACTACCGCGCTTTTCATGAATAAAATCTCTCGCGAACAGTGATTTCCAATTTCTCTCCGTAAATGATGTGTGGCTAAATTCCAACACCTCTTCTCCTTTATACAAGATGTAACCAACGTAGAACTCGGTAACAGACGCTCGTGACAATACAGATCGTTGTCCGTACTCTCGTTCGAACTGTTATCGTTGTTCGTACTTTCGTGCGAACTGTTATCGCTTGACATATTAAGCATTCCAAAACTCAATGTGAAAAGAACCTTACCCCGTACGCAGTTATATATCGTTCCATCGTCGGAAAAATCAAAAACCACAATCTTCAAAAATCACAAAACCCCCCCATCTTATCTAATACACATATTACAAATAAAGGATGTATATAAAAAATAGACAACCATGACGCATCTTATTGTATTCAAAGAATGTGGTATCTTCACGCATACATACACTCAGGATATGTGTAACGAAAAAGAAATCTATCGATTGAAATTTTTCTTTTAATTTTAATAAAATGCACGCTATAATAAGCACATACATCGAGTATATAAAATAAAGATATAAAGGTATTACTTGCTTATATACATAAAATAAAGATATAAAGTATAGTATTACTTGCTTTGAAATCGCGTCCACTGATTAAATAGTTTTAACACATTCTGTAACGCGCAACATTTACTGTGTCTTCCACACCGATACGTATTGATAGCGTCTAAAGTTTTAAGCGATTCAATCTCACCGTAATGCATATCGATCGTTTCCACTATAACATCATCATTGTTCAAAATGTCTAGTAACCACCCCCGTTTTTCAAATCCCTTCACAATTGCCCCACTTTCTCTACTAACAGCTTCTGAAATCAAACGCTGCGCCGTACGATATGGTACCATCCCATCATTCCACCGCAATCCGTGATGATGTGTCATCACCCATGAGGCGTGCGATTGATCAGCTTTCGTCAGAAAACGCCATGGCATCGGGCATGTAAAAATGTGGTATGTCAATTCGCTCCCATTCTTTACAACTGCTACCTCCTTGGCAACAAATCGCTTATCCACGAGAAATCCTTAACGAAAAAAACATACACAATGATTTAACAAATATTACTAAACATATTTGTAAAATAAACAAGAGATACCTTGCAAATCGACAAATGTTGGCACCATAACGATGAACGTCGAGACATATCACCACAAACGATTACATCAAACTAATGAGGTAATCGTGTGGTGAGTCTCTTTTATCATGTCTCACTCAGAATGTGTATCTCGCTCTCTCTCTCGGAACAATCGCGAGTAAAAAAATGAAATAAGATATAAATAGAATATATGATAAGAATATAACATGTGATTATCATATGTGGAACGATTATCCCTCTCTCATATATATATTTTTTAGTAAACATTTTTTCTTTCCTTCGTTACCGATGGTACTTTCCTCAAATCGTCAGCTACACAATCCAAAAGCTCCAAATCGTAGCAATTCACCATTTGCTGCTTACGATCTCTGGGGGTAGATGTCAAAAATTGTGTTCTCAATTTTCCATATTTCCACCATTCATTTTTTTCCTTATTTTTAATATCGTGAATATCATACACATCTAGACGAATCAACTGATGTCCAGTTTGTCCTTCCGGAGTTCCTACGGTGTACAGATGACCATTTTCCAGTTATGTAATATATTGGGATATTCCATCGGTTTGCTGTTTCGAGGTTGAAGCAAAAAGCGCGTTCATACCTCCAGATTTCACTTCTGCTGACGATGTAAAAATCTCACAATCGATATTCGGTGCATCGCTAAGTGTCTCGATATTCGATGCATCGCTAAGTGTCGCCATGTGATATCTAACATACTCCTTCAGATCGTGCAACCATTCGAAGAATGTATTTTTCGTCATGAAATCTTCCATAAACAAATGTTGCAACTCTTTGCTCTCGGGAGTAGAGAAGAAACGATTCAATTCTTCCATAGAATACATAGAATTCAGCAAACCTCTCGTCTTCAACGATTCCAAAAATGACATTAATGCGTCTTTCATTGTCTTTGCCTCCCTCATACGTATCGTATTCGGATTTATTTTTCGCTGCTTCATCATATACGTTATGCATCCAATCATCATTCGCACATTTTTGACAAACGTATTCGTAATCTACGTCTGATATATTAAATCGATTATAGAACCCATATCTGTTTCATCGAACACGTCTTCCTCCTCATCTAATAGTTGTTTTAACGAATTCTCAGTGAACTTCGATAGTTATTTACTTTGCGACTTCATCGTAGTACACAAAAATACGTTCAAACAATCACAAAAAAGTATGTATGATGAAAAAAAGCCTCGTCCATACGCATTTATATACCATTGTCCCCATTGAACGTATTAACGGATGTGATTTTTATCGAGGACACAAAACTGCATAAAAATAGATATCCTTATAAGAGACAAAACTGCGCACGAGAAATTGAGGTACTGTTATGAAAGATAATGAAGGGACAATAGATTCTTATCATACCCTTAAGGATGTGGTATCTACCAGATACCCTTATGACAATTGTAATCACATCGTATGAGAAAGACGTATCTGATAAGGATGTGGTGTCCCAACAGAAAAAAACAGTGTAAAAGGAAATCATTCTTATTTTAAACATATCTTTTTATTAAACTAACACTTTAAGTAAAACACAACAGTAAAAGTGTGTGTGGTACAATCGAACGCATCGATGACGTCACTCGTGAAACGTGTCGTGACATGTCGCGGCGTGTCCTTGAAAAAATCTTCGATCACGCTCGATCCAATCCATCGACGCGAGCGTTGGTGCGAGTGAGATCGAGCATACGGCACAGGGGGTTCTAGATACTTCGTCGGCGAGGGGGTCGAAGGGGGGAGCGAGATCGAGCATACGGCAAAGGGGGTTCTGGATATTTCGTCGGCGAGGAGATCGAAGGAGGGGGGGGGGGGCTAACGGGCGTTGGTGCGAAAAAACGCGCGAACTCCCTCAATCGCTCTTCCGCTCTCGAGCTCGCAGGACTTTCGTCACGTGGCTCCTCGCGTCGTGACGTCACGAGCTCACACACACATGCACATGCGTGGGAACGGGGGCCGGGGAGGAAAACTGCGAGAGGTGGTGGGAGGTAAAAGCAGCTCGCTCATTGGCTGCTCCTCCGCATCACAGTACCCCTCTCGTCCAGTTTTCCCCCCGGCCCCTCACCCCACGGGGTATCCCATGGGCGAGGATATACCTTGCTTTGCTACTGTCCTCCGTCCATTTCAACACACAATTCGGCACGTCTCCTCATTGAAGATCGAACACGTTCAAAGATTCCGAATTTATTCTGTATTTATTGACAACAGCTTTTAATTCTCTGAGTCAATTCATCTATTGTATTAACTGATATGGCATATACCATGCTCTTCAAGTGTCCCCATAGATAATAATCCAATGAATTTAAATCCGGTGAGCGAGGTGGCCATACAACTGAACCGCCACGTCCTATCCACTTTTCTTGAAAAGTTTGATTAAATGGTGTCTGACATTAACGAGGAAATGGGCAGGGGCACCATCGTGCATGAACCACATTCGTTGTCTATGTTGTAAAGGAATATTTCCCAAAAGTTCGAATAAATTATTTTCGAGAAAATTAGGATATACTTGTCCTGTTAGTCTATTATTAGGTAAAATGTAAGGTCCGATTAGATGGTCTCCAAAAATACCTACCCAAACGTTCACAGAAAAACGATGCTGATGTCGTGATGCTATGATGACATGAGGATTTTCATTTCCCCAAACATATATGTTATGAACGTTATTAATCCCATCCCTGGTGAATCAGTAGTGATGCAGGCAATATTCGAGACTCCAAGATTCTTGTCTTGTCTTGCCTTGAAATCAAGACGATATTAAGGCAATACTGATTTAATTAATTTCGAGACGAGACAATATTGCTTTTCCAAAATCAATATTTTCGGCTCCAGAATCTCGAAATATCGAATGAATAAATATATTTTTAGAAAATAGATGTACATAGATGTATTAAACAATACAATAGGTGTTTTAAGCTTTAAGCCGTAAAAAATCGACCAATTACATTCGAATGCGAGGAAAATAAGCGACTGCAATTTGTCCATTTCTTATGGCTTACGGCTTAAAAACCTATTGTAGATCCGGGCTAACCCTACGTCTATAGGTTATGCCCTCAGTAAAGTTTCCCCTACTTTCTTCTGTTATATAGGAAATAGATCAAATAGGTAACCTCTAATAGAAAATATAGAGATAATTTTAATTAAATTTTGCGGCTTATTTATACTTATATAAATAAATATAAATATATTTTCACTGATATATATGGAGTATTACTATTTTATATTATAATCTATATTGTTATTGAATGCAATGAAATAAAATTAATACAATTTTATTATAATGTAA
>NW_017299323.1:42767-49993 GCF_001594075.2 Trachymyrmex cornetzi
ATTTATCCTTTCCCCTTTTTATGTATTCCTTAAGTGTATTGGGAATGGTGTATGCCAATTTGCAATCAACAACATTAACTATAGGTTTAAATTTCTCCGAAACAGAATCAACAAACGGAACAGCAAAAAATTTTTCCAAAACAAAAATTTATTATTGTTCATATTAATATTATTAAAATGGTATTTTAATCTATTCCGGATTGTAGAAAAAATAAATTGAAGAAGGTATCCATTATTTAAAAAAATCTATCCATTATTTAAAAAAATTTATATCCAGTGAGACAAAAATTACATTGGAGGAATTTATGATAGCTTTTCGATTGGTACTGAACTCGACAGTGTTTATTTTTAACGGTAAATATTACAAACAAATTTTTGGAACTCCTATGGGATCTCCATTATCACCTATTGTTGCAGACATGGTTATGCAAGATTTAGAGGAAACTGCACTTGGATTATTGCCGGTTAGGTTATCTTTTTATTACCAGTACGTAGGTGATGTTATTTTGGCGGCCCCATCTGAGAGCGTTGATGACATATTGTGTGTTTTTAACTCATTGCATACAAGATTACAGTTCACTATGGAAGTTGGCATTGATGGAAAAATAAGTTTTTTAGACACTTTGATTATTGTCGAGGATTATAAGTTAATATTTGATGGCTACCGTAAAGCTACTTTTTCTGGCAGATTCCTGAACTTCCATTCCCAACATCCGATTTGTCATAAGAGAGGGGTTATATATGGTGTCATAGATAAAATAGTTCGCTTATGCCACCCAATTTTTCAACACAAGAATTTAATCGATGCTATTAATATTTTTTTAAATAATGGATACCCTCTTCAATTTATTTTTTCTACAATCCGGAATAGATTAAAATACCATTTTAATAATATTAATATGAACAATAATAAATTTTTGTTTTGGAAAAATTTTTTGCTGTTCCGTTTGTTGATTCTGTTTCGGAGAAATTTAAACCTATAGTTAATGTTGTTGATTGCAAATTGGCATACACCATTCCCAATACACTTAAGGAATACATAAAAAGGGGAAAGGATAAATTGGAGCATACACAGAATCAAAATGTGGTTTATAAAATATCTTGTGAAAATTGCGAAGCAAGTTATGTAGCCCAAACAAAGAGACAATTAAAAACAAGAGTACATGAACATGTTTCTGACATTAACAAATCATCAAAATCTCCATCTGTAATAACGAATCACAGAATTGAAACGAATCATGATTTTAGGTGGAATAGCGTGAAAATATTAGATATAGAACCTTCGTATAGAAAAAGATTAATTTCTGAGATGGTTCACATTAAGAAACAAACACAAGGTATAAACAGACAAACAGATACAGAGTCATTGCCTGACACATATATTAACATGATACATTCCCTTTCCATTTCTTAGTATTGTCACGATTTCTTGTCCTCTCCTGACGTTCTGCCGTTACATTACATTGTTCGACTTGATCAAGAGTGTGTCACGTACATTGGTGCAAAATATTTTATAGTTATAACATTTGTGACAAGGATAATTTATAGCATATTAATGGATTTTATTTTTACTGACACATATGTTGATTTTTTATATTTACTGACACATATTTGGATTTTTTTATATTTCACTGACATACTATTGTGTAATTATACTTCACCGACAAGGTAAATGACTTTATGTTATTTTATTATAGACAATATTCTTTATATAGAACCTGAGGTTTCAAATGTACAATTATTCTTTCTTAGATATGAATTCATTCGCAACTTAAATTAATTTCTAATGGACAACTTGCGCTTTTATGTCAACGATAAGATTACGCGTGCGATTTTATGTAATGTCTTATTTAATCATATTTATTTCTATTTAAGAGATTATAACGGTAATTAAGATTCATGACAAAATTTGTAACATTGAAAATGACCCGATTGGAGTCGAAACGTTTGTATTTATAGATTTTAATTTGATTTCATTAAATACGTTTTGTTTAAATATTGGTTCTATGCCCTTTTAATTGTCATATTGTAAAATCAATATTTTCGAGAATATTGAAATCAAGACGAGATTTATTTTCGATCTTGATAACGAGATCAAGACAAGAATTAATTTTTCAATATTTTTGCGAGACAAGACAATATTTTGAAAAATATCGTCTTGTCTCGTCTTCGTGCATCACTACTCATCGGTAAACAAAATATTGCTCAAAAATTGTGGATCTTAATTGCATCGATGAAGAAGCCATTGACAAAAAGTGATCCGTTGTTGCAAATCAACTGGTAGAAGAGCCTGAACACGCTGGACATGATAGGGGTGCAAAATTTGATCATGCAAAATGTTTCACACAGTGTAATGGCTTGATCTTTCTTGCAGAGCGATTCTTCAACAAGATGTTCCTGGATTTTCTTCAGTTATGCGTAAAATATTTCCTCAAATACAGGAGTTCTAACAAGTCACGGTCTACCGTAGTCTATTAAATTTGGTTTGAACTATCTAGTCTCACATAAGCATTGATGAATTTTGTTAAACATTCTTCTACTTGGTTGTTGGCGATTCGGATAAGCTGCATGATACAAGCGTGCTGCTTTTGAAGCATTGCCCTTTGCTCTGCCATACATAAAATAAACATCCGTCATTTCAGAATTTGTGCAAAAATTAGCCATTTTTCAGATAACATAAAATTAGACACGGTCCACAATCCAAAGTTGAATACAACAATCCCTGCGTAATTAGGTGGTTACATAGAGGCGTCCGTGAATGAACTGACTAAGAGACTTGGAAACTGTTGTCAATAAACACGAAATAAACCTGTAATCTTTGATCTTCAATGACGAAACATGCCGAATTGTATATTGACATGAGCCGGAGGCACATTGAACATTTATTGTAAATTTAATTTATTTTCTATTTTTTACAGAAGAAAATGCATTATAACTCAAAAATAAAAGGTTTTCGGAGTACTGTTCATTAAGACTTTTTGGTTTGTTTTAACAAGTACTACATACCCCTAAAATTTAGTACCACCTTTTGGAAACACCCTGTATTATATACAGGGTGTTTGGCGACTACCGCATTTTTTGTCATACGTGGGTAGAACAGCCTATACTGAATCAAAAAGTCCTGTACCATTTTGAGGTGTCAGCAATAGTTAACGAGATATTAACGTTTAAAAGATAGCCAAATACGCGCGTCCGCCCGACCTATTATTGCCGAAGGCACAGCCCACCGAGCGCACGGTGCGCGGGCTGCGAGGAGCGGGGATGGCCTAGTAGGCGCGCCGCGCCGTTCGCGCTTAGAGGCTCGCGGCGGTGAGCGGGGCGCTTGCCCCACTCCCCGCGCGCCAAGCTATCGATGGCGAATATTCGGCGCTTTGGAAATAATATCTCGATTGGGAAATGATCGAAATCTTTTTGAGAACTCAATTTAGTTCGCCCTAAAGCGTGCGCGTGTACATACAGAAAAATGTTAAATGTGTATAAATACAACTTGTTTTAAATAAATAATATGTGTATTTTAAAAGGGTGTTTGATAATTCTACCGACAACGTTCGTGAATAAGATAGAGCGGGCTAAACTGAGTCGAAAAATCCTTTACCATTTTATAATTTTCGTAATAATTAACAAGATATTAATTACTAAAATATTGGTTTTCAAGAATTTTTTACTCAAGTGAACTATCAACTTTACGGAAAAACAGCAAGAGACAAATATTGTCTTTTTTTCCTTTTCATAAAATAAAGCTCTAGGAATTTTTTCAGAATTTTTTAGTACCGTATTTTCTGATTTTGGTAAAAATAGTTGTTAATAAGAAAATGCAAAAAGGTTGATAGAAAATTCTGAAAAGATTTCTAGAGCTTTATGAGAAAAAAATAAACAATTTTTGTCTCTTGCTGTTTTTCTGTAAAGTTAATAGTTCACTTGAGTAAAAAATTCTTGAAAACCAATATTTTAACCATAATTAATATCTTGTTAATTATTGCGAAAATTATAAAATGGTAAAGGACTTTTCGACTCAGTTTAGCCCGCTCTATCTTATTCACGAACGTTGTCGGTAGAATTACCAAACACCCTTTTAAAATACACCTAATATTTATTTAAAACAAGTCGTATTTATACACATTTAACATTTTTCTGTATGTACACGCGCACGCTTTAGGGCGAACTAAATTGAGTTCTCAAAAAGATTTCGATCATTTCCCAATCGAGATATTATTTCCAAAGCGCCGAATATTCGCCATCGATAGCTTGGCGCGCGGGGAGTGGGGCAAGCGCCCCGCTCACCGCCGCGAGCCTCTAAGCGCGAACGGCGCGGCGCGCCTACTAGGCCATCCCCGCTCCTCGCAGCCCGCGCACCGTGCGCTCGGTGGGCTGTGCCTTCGGCAATAGTAGGTCGGGCGGACGCGCGTATTTGGCTATCTTTTAAACGTTAATATCTCGTTAACTATTGCTGACACCTCAAAATGGTACAGGACTTTTTGATTCAGTATAGGCTGTTCTACCCACGTATGACAAAAAATGCGGTAGTCGCTAAACACCCTGTATATAGGGTGTTCCATTTTAAATGATCCAGCCAAATATCTCGAAAACTAAACCCAGTAGACAAAAATATTTCAGACAAAAGTTGTTTGACTCGAAGGGGGACATAAGATAGTGCCATCGATTTGATCTTGGATAATCCTCTGAAGGTCACGTGAAGGTCACCTTTATTTTTTTAAATGGAACCCCTTATTTCTCATTACACATTCTTACAGCTCATCTCGAGAGCTTTCCCAAACACTATAATTAAGTTATATTTCTTTAAGTACTAGTTAAGTTATAACAGTGAAAAAGAATAAATATCATCTAAACTCTTTAGGGAATAAATATTAATATTTCTCTAAAAATGATGTTATTTATTTCTTTATGAATTATAAGAAATAGTTTTCATAATAAAGTAAATGGTTGTATGTGCTATGATTATCACTGTATAATTACTTTACACAATTTAATATTTTAATAATAAATTTTTGTACGTTAAATTCATAAATATAAAAGTTATTATTTGTAAATGTAATAATTATTTAGCAAAAAAAGTTTTGTTAAATAATTAAAAATTTCATGGAAGATACGGGCCTAATGTATTTGTCACGGACGCTCCTGAGGCTCAGCGTTACGCGCGCGATCGGCGGCTCGGGCGTAGAGTCTAGAGCGGTAATAGGGGGACAGTAGGCGTCTCCTCAGAAATCTGGTCGAAAAGGGTAACTGATTCCGAGCGCTGAATTTTATACTCACGCAACATTTTCTATCTTAATCGGTCCATCCAACCGGGATTGATCCATAATGGCTGATGGCAAAGAATGATCCGTAAATGCGTAAATTTATTTTAGTCGACCAATATCAACCAGGATAATAAATCTATCGGTTCTTACTTTATCTTGTAACTTAATGTACGCAAAATGCCGGATTATACTTTGAACGAATTTATTGATATTGTTCTGGTACTTGGAGAATGCCATAATAATTATCGACAAGCAGCGGTATTGTACCGTAATCGATTTCCTCATAGACGACATCCAAATCATTGTACGATTTCCAGACTTGTATTGCGTCAACAACAACGTCAACGTCAAAAACGACAAAGATGTCATATTAACGTACCAGAAAGAGATGATCCAACAGTACTTGCCGTATTGGGAATGATAGCTATTAATCCACGCGTGTCAACGAGGCAAATCGAAAGAGAATTAGGTATTCCGAAACAAGTCACAGGATCTTGACCACTCATAACTTCCATCCTTACTATATCACTTTGACACAACAATTAACACTCAATGATTTTCAATAAAGCCTAGAATTTTATAGGTGGGCACAAATAATGTTAAATCGTGATCGAACATTTTTCAGATTTGTTTTATTTAGTGACGAAGCAACTTTTCACAACACTGGACAATTAAATCGACATAATTCTCATTATTTTCTGGGTCTGTTGAAAATCCACGTTGGTACAGAGAAGTTAATCATCAACATCGCTGGAGCCTCATTGTATGGTGTGGCATATTAAACGGAAACCTTATCGGCCCTTATTTCTTTGACGAAAATGTTAATGGTAATAACTATTTACACTTTCTACAACAAAGATTGCCGGCGTTACTTGAAGATATCGATCTGGATACAAGATAACGTATGTTCTTTCAACAGGATGGTGCGCCTGCGCACTGGAGTAGAAGAGTTAGAAACCATTTGGATCTCACATTCCCAGGTAGATGGATAGGACCCGGTGGACCAGTGTCATGGTGTCCTAGATCTCCAGATTTGTCAAGTCTAGATTTCTTTTTATGGAAATACTTGAAAAACGTAGTATATTCAAAAACACCCACAACAAGAGAGAATATGATGGAGCGTATATAGTAACTCTTGCCTGCCGTAGCATTCCAAGAAATATACTTTTATCGACAGTTGACAGTTTTGAACGTCGAGTTCAATTATGTGTGGATAATATATAATGGACAGATATTCGAACACTTATTAAGATTATAATCATTTCACATGAAAACTAGATTCTGATATGAATCGACCGGATCTTGCTTTAGTCGGCCGGATCAGCCCCGATCTTGCTTTGGTCGGCCGGATCAGCCCCGCTCTTGCTTTATTCGGCCGGATCAGTCCCGATCTTGCTTTAATCGGCCGGATCAGCCCCGATCTTGCTTTAGTCGGCCGGATCAGCCCCGATCTTGCTTTAGTCGGCCGGATCAGCACCGATCTTGTTTAGTCGGCCGGATCAGTCTCGATCTTGCTTTAATCGGCCGGATCAGTCCCGATCTTGCTTTATAACTTAACTGGTACTTAACGAAAAGTAACTTAATTATAGTGTTTTGGAAAGCTCTCGAGATGAGCTGTAAGAATATGCAATGGGAAATGAGGGATTCCATTTAAAAAATTAAAGGTGACCTTCACGTGATCTTCAGAGGACTATCCAAGGCCAAATCGATGGCACCATCTTATGTACCCCTTCGAGTCAAACAACTTTTGTCTGAAACATTTTTCTCTACTGGGTTTAGTTTTCGAGATATTTGGCTGGATCGTTTAAAATGGAACACCCTGTGTGTGAGTGTGTGTGTGTGTGTGTGTGTGTGTGTGTGTGTGTAATGCCGGTGATCAACAAATAATACAGGTAAAGAACTCTAAAAGAATTGAAACAACCTGACTTTGCGCGGACGTAGCTCGTCGGTCACGGGCTGCGGCCAGGG
>NW_017299323.1:50291-50836 GCF_001594075.2 Trachymyrmex cornetzi
CTTGGTGACGCGAGGTATGCGGGACGCGGGCTTACACCGTTTACACGTGTTGTTCGCGCGACGCGTCGCAACGCGAGGAGCGATACGTCGCCCCGAGATGTACACTTTCTGCTTACACGTGCGATACGGCACGACTTCAACTGTCGGGAGCGTCCGACGGAGGCAGGCAAAAGCCAACCCCCTGGTTCTTGTCAAAGCCGGTCGCGTATCGCGGAGAAGCGGAACTCTCGGCTCGGTCGCCTTGTTGCAAGGCTCTTGGAGCGGTCGCTGCAGCTGGTCGGAAACGGCCGACAGAGGCAGGGCGAGCCCTACCGCCGCGGACAGTAGCTGACCGGTAAATGCCGGTAGTGGCGGAGAACACCCTCACCACCGCTGTATTGCTCAGGATATCGGATCTAGGAATCGGTCAGTGTACCAGGAGCTGGATCAGGAGCAAAAAGCCCGAAATATTCTTTCGCTGGGCTTTTATACCGGATTGTTGCTCCCGCTCGTATTGTTCCGGAATCATTCGGTGACTCTCGGCGTGGAACAATACGAGCGAGAGC
>NW_017299323.1:50968-58730 GCF_001594075.2 Trachymyrmex cornetzi
GTAGCGGCATCCGGCGAGTTGGCATTGCCGGGAACGATGCATTTCTGGGGGTGCATCGTTACAGAATGAAGAAAAATACAAGTGCCTACCTTGATAGAAAGTTTCAGTTGAGTTGCAGGGACCTTTCAATGTCTCAATTGTGTATCATTACATTTATAATATTTCTGAGACCATCTTCTTTGAAATATTACAATTGCAATGTTTCTGCAATCATTTTCATCGAAACCTTACGTTTGAAATATTCCTGTAATATATAGTTCTTTTAACGTTGCAAATGCAAAGTTTCTGAGAGATTTCTGCGTGCTATTCGCGAAATGGCTATCCGGATGATGTTCCGCGCCATCTTGTAATCACATGTATAAGTTGATCGATGAACGTATGTAATCTCGTCGTCGTACATGTGTGCCCATAGGTCTGTTTTCTGTGGCTGAATCAGTGTACACTTTTGGAACTTGAAGTAAAATAGGTATATGTTGATTTTGTCGAAAGCAAGAAAGGGAGTTCTAGTACAGTCTAGTACAGGAACCGAAAACAGGCCACACCTGTGTGTCAATCAGTGTCGAAAAATTTATATTTTTGTAAACTGTGGCCGACTTGGACTGTGCATTCGTATTTTGAGTTTCTTAAACTGTGTATGCACCTAGCGCGCGCGCGAACGAACACCGAACGAACAGCAAACGTAAAAATTCGTATTGTTGTTTGTTACATAAAAGTCGCACAAGTTTAATTGCTACGTGGAACGAACATCGAATCTAGTCGAATATTATTATTCCGTACAATCGAGAAAAAGAGTAAACTGCTCACAAATATAAACACTATTTTTTTTACATTTCTGCAAAGTTGCAGATGAAACTAAAGAGTACATTGCATCAATATCACTGAAAGATTGTATAAACATTTCCGTAAGATTTCAGAAACATTTCTTGCGGATCGAAGTGGACATTTTGACATTGCCGCAATCATGCAGAGACTTCTCAGAAACATTACGTAACGTTACTGCGATGGTTTCAATGTTTCAATGTTATGTTCGTGAAACGTTACATAAATCCTTCTGTGCTATCAGGGTAATATTTTTTATTTTACCAAGACTATATATGCAGAAAGTAGTCTCACATTAGTACATGCATATATAATATACGCGCGTGCGTGCTTGTGTGTGTGAACAGAGGTAGGGGCTCTATGATTCGTGTGGTATCTGGAGACACTGGTAGTGTCTCAGCGCTAAGCTGCGCAAAGCGACACAGCCGTGCTTCCTTTACGCGAACCGACGAGTTGCGGCAGATCGAGATTATCGGATCTCAATAACGGCTGAACCGATCGCGTTCTATGTATGCTCAATCGATAGCGGCCACACGGATTGTATCATAAAAGGGCTTTTATTTTTTTTCTACGTGCCCTACGAGCTGAGATATCGCGATGCAATGTTCCGAACTGCTACTTTTCAGATCATCAGATTCAGATACGTCGTTATTATTATTATCGTTATTATTATCTTGTTGGTCATTGTCGTCGTCGACCAGGAGAAAATGTCTTTCTTGTTTCTTCGACACTAGAGGGCTTTTGACTTAACCTAGCGATGGCAGCATTGCACATTCGAGTGGGATCAACCACACATGACGGCTGTGAAAATCAACGATGGCAACATTGTTACATATACGATGTGACGTGCACGCGGCGCATTATTATTATAATTAATTGAAATTAAAATGAAAGTTATTAATAAAAAATGAATTAAAATAAAATAATAATTATAATTAAAATGAAATATCGAGATTCATTGAAGATCTAGGTATTTACCGCGTCGAGGAAGAGAATGTATAGATATTCAGGAATTAAGCGTCTAGATGTTCGCCGTCGAGGAAGTGGGCGTCTAGGTGTTGTCTACATGTTCGCCGTCGAGGAAGTGGACGTCTAGGTGTTGTCTACATGTTCGCCGTCGAGGAAGTGGGTGTCTAGGTGTTCGCCATCGAGGAAATGAGTGTCTAGGTGTTCGCCGTCGAGGAAGTTGGTGTCTAGGTGTTCGCTATTGGGGAAATGGGTGTCTAGGTGTTTGCCGTCGGGGAAATGGGTGTCAAGGTGTTCGCCGTCGAGGAAGTTGGTGTCTAGATGTTTGCCATCGAGGAAATGAGTGTCTAGGTGATCGCCGTCGAGGAAGTGGGTGTCTAGGTGTTCGATGTTTTTGAAATGGGTGTCTAGGTATTCGCCGAAGAGGAAATGGGTGTCTGGGTGTTCGCCATCGAGGAAGTGAGCGTCTAGGTGTTCGCCATCGAGGAAATTTGTGTCTAGGTGCTCGCCGTCGAGGAAGTGGGTGTCTAGGGGTTCGTCGTCGAGAAATTGGGTGTCTAGGTGTTCGCCGTCGAGGAAGTGGGCGTCTAGGTGTTGTCTACATGTTCGCCGTCGAGGAAGTTGGTGTCTAGATGTTCGCCATCGAGGAAATGAGTGTCTAGGTGTTCGCCGTCGTGGAAGTGTGTATCTAGTTGTTCATCGTCGAGGTAGTGGGTGTCTAGGTGTTGTCTACATGTTCGCCGTCGAGGAAGTTGGTGTCCAGATGTTCGCCATTGAGGAAATGTGTGTCTAGGTGTTCGCCGTCGGGGAAGTGGGGGTCTAGGTGTTCGCCGTCGGGGAAGTGGGGGTCTAGGTGTTCGCCGTCGGGGAAGTGGGGGTCTAGGTGTTCGCCGTCGGGGAAGTGGGGGTCTAGGTGTTCGCCGTCGGGGAAGTGGGGGTCTAGGTGTTCGCCGTCGGGGAAGTGGGGGTCTAGGTGTTCGCCGTCGGGGAAGTGGGGGTCTAGGTGTTCGCCGTCGGGGAAGTGGGGGTCTAGGTGTTCGCCGTCGGGGAAGTGGGGGTCTAGGTGTTCGCCGTCGGGGAAGTGGGGGTCTAGGTGTTCGCCGTCGGGGAAGTGGGGGTCTAGGTGTTCGCCGTCGGGGAAGTGGGGGTCTAGGTGTTCGCCGTCGGGGAAGTGGGGGTCTAGGTGTTCGCCGTCGGGGAAGTGGGGGTCTAGGTGTTCGCCGTCGGGGAAGTGGGGGTCTAGGTGTTCGCCGTCGGGGAAGTGGGGGTCTAGGTGTTCGCCGTCGAGGAAGTGGGCGTCTAGGTGTTGTCTACATGTTCGCCGTCGAGGAAGTTGTTCTCTAGGTGTTCGCCCTCGAGGAAATGAGGGTCTAGGTGTTCGGTGTCGAGAAAATAGGTGTCTAGGTATTTGCCGTCGAGGACATGGGTGTCTAGGTTTTCGCCGTTGAAGAAATGGGTGTCTAGGTGTTCGCCGTCGAGGAAATGGGTGTCTAGGTCTTCGCCGTCGAGGATGTCGGTGTCTAGGTGTTCGCCGTCGAGGAAGTTGATGTCTAGGTGTTCGCTATCGGGGAAATGGGTGTCTAGGTGATCGCCGTCGAGGAAGTGGGTGTCTAGGTGTTCGATATTTTTGAAATGGGTGTCTAGGGATTCGCCGTGGAGGAAATGGTTGTCTAGGTGTTCGCCGTCGAGGAAATGGGTGTCTGGGTGTTCGCCATCGAGGAAGTGAGCGTCTAGGTGCTCGCCGTCGAGAAAGTGGGTGTCTAGGGGTTCGTCGTCGAGAAATTGGGTGTCTAGGTGTTCGCCGTCGAGGAAGTGGGCGTCTAGGTGTTGTCTACATGTTCGCCGTCGAGGAAGTTGGTGTCTAGATGTTCGCCATCGAGGAAATGTGTGTCTAGGTGTTCGCCGTCGAGGAAGTGGGCGTCTAGGTGTTGTCTACATGTTCGCCGTCGAGGAAGTTGGTGTCCAGATGTTCGCCATTGAGGAAATGTGTGTCTAGGTGTTCGCCGTCGAGGAAGTGGGAGTCTAGGTGTTGTCTACATGTTCGCCGTCGAGGAAGTTGTTGTCTAGGTGTTCGGCCTCGAGGAAATGAGGGTCTAGGTGTTCGGTGTCGAGAAAATAGGTGTCTAAGTATTTGCCGTCGACGACATGGGTGTCTAGGTTTTCGCCGTTGAAGAAATGGGTGTCTAGGTGTTCGCCGTCGAGGAAATGGGTGTCTAGGTCTTCGCCGTCGAGGAAGTCGGTGTCTAGGTGTTCGCCGTCGAGGAAGTTGGTATCTAGGTGTTCGCTATTGGGGAAATGGGTGTCTAGGTGTTTGCCGTCGGGGAAATGGGTGTCACGGTGTTCGCCGTCGAGAAAGTTGGTGTCTAGATGTTTGCCATCGAGGAAATGAGTGTCTAGGTGATTGCCGTCGAGGAAGTGGGTGGTCTAGGTGTTCGATATTTCGGAAATGGGTGTCTAGGTATTCGCCGTGAAGGAAATGGTTGTCTAGGTGTTCGCCGTCGAGGAAATGAGTGTCTAGTTGCTCGCCATCGAGGAAGTGGGTGTCTAGGGGTTCGTCGTCGAGAAATTGGGTGTCTAGGTGTTCGTCGTCGAGGTAGTGGGTGTCTAGGTGTTGTCTACATGTTCGCCGTCGAGGAAGTTGGTATCTAGATGTTCGCCATCGAAGAAATGTGTGTCTAGGTGTTCGCCGTCGAGGAAGTGGGCGTCTAGGTGTTGTCTACATGTTCGCCGTCGAGGAAGTTGTTGTCTAGGTGTTCGCCCTCGAGGAAATGAGGGTCTAGGTGTTCGCTGTCGAGGAAATAGGTGTCTAGGTATTTGCCGTCGAGGACATGGGTGTCTAGGTTTTCGCCGTTGAAGAAATGGGTGTCTAGGTGTTCGCCGTCGAGGAAATGGGTGTCTAGGTCTTCGCCGTCGAGGAAGTGGATGTTGCCGTTGAAAGTTAAGTGTTTAGGTGTTCGCCGTCGAGGAAATGTATGTCTAGGTGTTTGTAGTCCAGGAACTGTTTGTCTAGGTGTTCGCCGCCGAGGAAGTGGGTGTCTAGATATTTTCTGCATTCGCCGTCGAGAAAGTGGGTGTCTAGGTGTTTGAGGAAATGAGTGTCTATGATTTTGTTTGCCGTCGGAGAAATGAGTGTCGTGATCAATCCCATCAGTCGGCGGTCTAGGGCGATTGGTGTACAGCAGCTTAATTTGACGCGTTTTTACATGAAACGAAAGAATCTGTCAGAAAAAAAGTATCGCTCTGCCTCGTGAATCGAGATATTAAGCGTTAAAGTTGACAACTATTGGTTTTCTCGAAAAGTACTATTCTATCAAATGTGAATTTTCTTCTTTACAGGATTGTACTGTAAATAAAATGTACTTGTATTATTAGTTGAACGGAGCATAAAATTTCAAGCATAAAATTATTGTTTTCAGATCCTGGTTAGAAGCCGTAAATTATGAGAAATGGACTAGAGACCCTTATTCCTCTTAGGCCGGTTGCACCAACGTTACTTTGATTTTAAGCGAAACTTTAAGCTCTCTCTATCTTGTTTTTAAACCAAAAAATGACAGGGACAAAGAGAGTTTTAAGCCTCGCTTAAAATTAAAGTAACGTTCGTGCAACCGGGCCTTAGATTGCAAATAAGTTACAGGAATAAAAAGATCTTATCAATTGGTAGCTGATATTATTTTAATTAAGAGCACATAGAGGTATAGTAGCATACAAAAAATAGCCGAATATCGTGAGATAATGACAAATGGTAATCGTTCATTGTCAGATCACGAATTTGGAAGGTCGTACAACAGCAAAACATTGAACCAGAGCTATACAAAAAAGTTATAATTTATATATTCCAAGCAATATTTGCATGTATTCAGCAAAGAAAATTTATGCACAACGTATACAAAATATAGAAGACCATCGTCTTGATATGATATCAAAAATTGGCGCCAAGTTAAATTCTGCTTTCAAAATAAAAAGTAAAACCCAAGTATTTTATAAATTCTATCAAGTTAAATTTTATTATTATAAGACGATGGGGATGTGATTGGATTTTTTAATTGAGTAATAGTAACTTTAATCGTATACAAATTTACCTTTTTAAAAAAAGGTAAAAAAAGTTTTAAGCGTGCGTGCTTCTTGTGTGGAAACCACCATTTGGGTCGGTTTCATCAACGTCATTACTTATGGTAATCGGTCGTGGAACTGATGACTAATTGCGTTTGCTGTTTGATGAAATTCTTTGTATATGATACATTCCAACCCAAGTTATAATGGCTTTATTCCCCTTAAAAAATTATTACATGAAAATCATATCACAAAATATGTGTATCATCTGTATAAAAGATTTGATATGAACAATTGTGGCGCCAAGTTAAATTCATATTACTGTAATAATTATTAATGATACGTATAATTCCTATAAAAGATTTAATATTACGAACTGGCGCCAAATTAAATTTCAAAAACAAAGTTTTTAATAGTCTAGTCAGTTAAGATATAGTCGAC
The DNA here is from genome assembly GCF_001594075.2 of Trachymyrmex cornetzi. Taxonomy (NCBI): domain Eukaryota; kingdom Metazoa; phylum Arthropoda; class Insecta; order Hymenoptera; family Formicidae; genus Trachymyrmex; species Trachymyrmex cornetzi. Next base: position 57,245 of record NW_017299323.1, read on the forward strand.
GCGAGTCCCATTTTCAATAATATCTAAAAATTAATTTCGTAAAAAAAGCATCTTACATAATAACAATTATAAAATTTGCGGGAGGAATAAAATATTACTTATGGTAATCGGCCGTGGAACTGATGACTAATTGCGTTTGCTGTTTGATGAAATTCTTTGTATATGATACATTCCAACCCAAGTTATAATGGCTTTATTCCCCTTCAAAAATTATTACATGAAAATCATTATATCACAAAATTTACTAAATCTGATGATATATGTATCATCTGTATAAAAGACTATTTAATCATACAAACTTACCTTTTCAAAAAAAGGTAAAAAAAGCGCTAAGCGTGTGTGCTTCTCGTAAAGAATCACCATTTGGGCCAGTTTCACCAATTACTTAATCGGCCGTGAAACTGATGACTAATCACGTTTGCTGTTTAGTAGAACTAATGATATCATTCGTATAAAAGATTTGATAACAACAACTGGCGCCAAGTTAAATTTTACCATATTATTCCTCCTAAAGAAAAAATAATAGTAACTTTAATATTTTTCTTAATTTATTTAACTCTAATGATATGTATCATTCGTATAAAATATTCGATATCAACAAAATTAGCGCCAAGCTAAATTCATCAAAATTTTATCAAAATTTTATGTATTATTCGTAAAATAATTTGATATCAACAGTTGGCACCAAGTTAAATTCCATGTAATTCGAATACCAAATTAAATAAATAATATTATCTTTAATGATCATTCCTATGTATCATTCCTATGAAAGATTTGATATCAAGAACTGGCGCCAAGTTAAATCCCACTTCTTTATACCATGCCAAATTAAATATCTAATGAATATTAATCTAATGTTATGTATTATTTGTACAAACGATATCAACAACTGTGGCGCCAAGTTAAATTCTACGATCAAAATGAAAAGTAAAACACAAGTGATACTATCTTTATTATTTACTTAATCCAAATGGTACTATCTTTAATTTTTATGCAATAAAACCTAAGTATACGTATATTTATTGAAGAATCTTCCTATTCCAATCCAAATGGTTTAAATTCCTCTTAAATGAAATTATTATATCACAATTCATTCAAAGACATTTCCTCTTCCAACTAAAGTAGTGGTTATTTAACTCTCCTTCAAAACATTATACAAAACATTATCACAAAATTGCGTTACCTTGCTCAATTTAAGTGTTACCACAAAAAATTAAAGAATTAACCGTATAAAATGAAAAAATTTAATTTAAATAGAAAAATTTTTCATGTAAAAACACTTGGCGCTGCCAGATCTCGATGTATAATAATAACATGGTAGTATAGTAGTAAAGCATGAATGTAAATAGGAAGGATAAAAATATAATTCATAGAAAAATAATATAAATAAAAAGCTATAAAATAAAGAATATTTAACTCACACAGATCGTGTTGATATTTTTCGAAACTAGAGTCCTTTGACTGTAAAATACATGCAAGAAAGTAT
>NW_017299323.1:58983-60425 GCF_001594075.2 Trachymyrmex cornetzi
AAATATTTCAGTTTTAACAGAAAATTAAATTATTAATGTTTTCTTAACCTAAGACAAACTTTGAAAAGAAGAAACAAAACTAGCACTATATCGTGCTCGAAAACAAATAAGAATAGACTTTCCTCTTACACTTGATTTTTTAAGTCATTTTAACCTTAATAAAAAATTAAATCAGTCTTCCAATAATGAATAATTATAACGAATTTAAAAAAATATTTGTTATAAAAGATAATTAAGCGATAAAATCATTCGTCATCATTATTACAGTAATATAGACGCGTCGAATAAGCCTAATTTCATCGAAATCGGAGATGAAAGTCGCATTCTGAATAATTTACCTGTCTCTCTGCGTAACAAACACCACTAATGCTAATTCTATAATGAGTCGATAATCGAAAGTAATCGGTAACGTTTCGTATTGTTGACTATTGGTCAACTTCACTGATAAGATTATCGACTTAGGATTATCGACTTGTTATAGAATCGACATTAACGAATACAGAATAACCATGGCACTTTTACCCCTACAACCATGGCACTTTTTACCCCAACAAGTCACGTAAACTTTGCGGCATTGTTATTAAAAAACTATAATAGAAATAACAATTTTAATAATCACACTGTTAAAACAATAGAATAAGATTAATAAATACACTTATTTAATCTATCTAGGTGCAAAAATGATCTCTTCAGACCAAAATAACTGCGGCTCTAATATCTTACTTTTGGCTCTCAAACACATGGGCACATCTCCATGCAAGTTTCCTGACGGTTATTAGGCAGTAACGAACTGTGTGACATAAGATTCTTACTCTTAGTTGACGAACTGTGTGGCGGAATTTTCTAGTGAATGCCTAATTACCGAGATACAAGGGGTGGACCTTTTTCCCCGGGGACCTTTTTCCCCGGTCTACCCTACATTAAATTTCAATACGCTTAACTTAAAAGTTAAGCGTATTGAAATTTAATGTACTTTTACATTTATACGAATATTAATAATATTTTAATTAAGTCTAATACCATTAACGCTTAACGTTTAATACGTTTGCGTTTCTTACATGTCATTAACGTAAATCACTTTTCAGTTACAGATCTCGTACTTTTTTCATTAACTTGTAAATTAACTATAGAAATCAAAGACTTACACGGTCTAGCTAGATCTTAATGCTTGTATGATTCTTATGTGAATTTATATACTACGTATGTAATCCCACAGAAACGCGCGCCGAAAAATTTCCGGTCTTGAAACGCTAACTCTACTAAACTACCGCAGTAATATCACGAGTTAAATTGACTAGCAATTTAACAAATTTTTGATGCTTATTCGCATCTTCGAAACGATCTATAATTAATTCTTATTGCGAAAAATATTACCTCGGCCGGGAGTCGAACCCGGATCTCTTGCATACCGTGCGAGCGTCCTGAGCCTTTAGACTACCGAG
>NW_017299323.1:60464-63417 GCF_001594075.2 Trachymyrmex cornetzi
AACGGCTGTTTAGGCGACGTAAATAAATAATATAATATATTATAGGACCGTACATGTGATAACACAAACTATAGAAATCAAAGCCTTACACGGTCTAGCCAGATCTTAATGCTTGTATGAGTCTTATGTGAATTTATATACTACGTATGTAGTCCCACAGAAACGCGCGCCGAAAAATTTCCGGTCTTGAAACGCTAACTCTACTACGCGCGTTTCTGTGGGACTACATACGTAGTATATAAATTCACATAAGAATCATACAAGCATTAAGATCTAGCTAGACCGTGTAAGGCTTTGATTTCTATAGTTTGTATTTTAAATAAATTCATTTGAAAGTAACCATGTGCTTCCTTTACATGTTAATTATAATTCATTGAAAAATTTCTAACAGTGTAGTGTTTTGAAAACGTTTCAACCTTAGCTACAAGAATGTGAAATAGAATAAAAAGTAGTATTCCGTTTGAAAAATTCAAGGTGACCTTTACCTGACCGTAGCGACGTCATCTAGAATCATACTAGGGGAGACTGGGGACAATTGCATTAATTTTTAGAAATATATATATATTTCTTTATTTATAACAAATATTTATTTCTTTTAATGCACATGATCGACGCAACAATTATTTAGATTTATGATACTATATTTGCAAAAGGATGTAATTTTAGGTTATTTATGGGTAAAATATAAAAATCCGAATTAGTACATCTTGCTCCGATTTAGAGCAAAATGAAACAGAGCTAGGGAAAGTTGTAACTTGCTCTAAAAAGTATATTATCTGTTCTAAAACAGAAATTCATTGCTTTAAAAACAAATCGTCTATTCTAAAACACAAATTCATTGCTTTAAAAATACAAATTCAGTGCTTTAAAAATGAATTATCTATTCAGGAACAAAAATTATCTTTTTATATTATTTTTGTTTTTAAAACAGTAAATTTGCTATTCAACAGCAGTGAATTTGTGTTTTAGAGCAGAGAATTTGTTTCGAAGCAGTAAATTTGTGTTTCAGGACAGACAATTTATTTTTAAAGTAATGAATTTGTGTTTGTAAAGCAGCGAATATCTCTATTACAATAAGAACATTTACAACATATTCACACGTTGTCATACAGCATGAAAATGTGACCTTAGTGCGTATTCGCATTTCGCGACTGTGACAGATTTTCTAACCTAGTCATCAACTTAAAATATTTTAGTTCACGAAGCAGAGCGATACTTGTCAAATCTTTATTTTTACACGAAAACGCATCGATTCAGTGTATTTTAATCAAAATTTTAGATAAGCGGGCTCTTCTTACATTTACCGTTAATTGTAATGATGTTACAATGTACCCTAGCAATACTAGATATTTTTAACCCCAAACCGATGTTGTCAAAATTTATACATGAATGTATATTTGAAACGACTTAAAAATATCATAAAAAGACATGCACATAGCTTGAGAAAACGTATTTTAGAATTAATATAATGAAAATACGATAAAAAACATTTTATTTGAAAGTTTAAAGCAAAAAGGTATAAAATTGTAAATTTTCACCTATGTGGCTTGTCTCAGCACAGTACATATAACTTTTGCTACATGCGACGTACGCGCGGTTGATGACATGAGGCAGATGCAGGCCTCGATACCGATTATTTTTGTTCTTCGTATGGTTATCTTATCTCTTATCATTTAAGGAGTTAGTCCATCCTGAAACAGGGTTGTTACAAATTTTTCGTCCCAAAATTCCTTGACATTTCCTTGATTTCCGGACAAAATTTTCTGATTTTCCGTGACTTTCAATAATATATAATTTGAAATTTTTTTTGTATTTTCATCTTGACTTGAAAATTGTTAAATATTTTGTTGATAGAGCAATTTAATATAACGATGTAAATTACTATTAATGGTGCTGACACTGTATTTAATTGTTAAGTTAGAAGTATTTTTTGTCTTCCTTTTTTATATAAGCACGATACTTTTCCTCTTCCTCTCTTTCTCTTTGCTGCTGTATTTAAAATATAAGGAACATAAATCAATGAATACAGTTTCTTTTTTATCAAAACTATCTTGTTTATTAAAATCTCAATGTACTATTATGGTTATTTGAAAGAAAAGTCACAAAAATATGAAATTAGCATTTATTTTACTCACTTGTTCATAAGTAACACAGAGAACTTCCTTAGATATAAACAAAAAAACAGACAATTTTAAAATTTCGATGTTCTTAGTAAAACATTTTAAATTTCTACTAAAGTTTACGTAAGCTCTTTTTACATAAAAACTAAGATTTCAAATCATTTGAATTTTAAACTTCTTTACAGCCATTTTATTTTTTTAGAAAATTTTGCTAAATTTCTGACTTTTCCATGACTTCCCTAACCATTTTCAAATTCCCTGACTTTTCCATGACTTCCCTGATTTCCCTGACTTGTGTCAATCCTGTAGAATCTTACAAAAAATCGAAAATTTTCTTTTTGCTTCAATCGATAGTTTAGAGTCTTAAAAATATAAATTTTTTTTTCCGAAAGTGAAATTCCCAATATTAACGAAGACACAGTTGATTATATCAAGTGGTGCACAGCAATTGGTGCCTCCATGCCGCCGTTAAACTGTTCGGTTTATGAATAGTTCCGTTATTATTTGACGTTATAGTTACGTATTTGTACTGTGGATGATGTTGACAAACAATTTTAATATACTAAGTATAAGCATATTCAGGCCTATGACGGTCAAAACTAAATCTTTTTTGCCTAAATAATTCCCAGTTAATTATGTATATCCTATATATGTACGAGGTGTGATCAAAAAGTAAGGTGATTTTTCATTTTTATAAAAAATTATTCATTTATTCATCCAAAATTATGTTATCCCCTTCAAAATAATCCCCCTCTGATACAATGCACTTGTGCCAGCGCTTTTTCCAGTCGACAAAACACTTCTGAAATGCACTTTTGGGTATTGCCTTGAGC
>NW_017299323.1:64704-67596 GCF_001594075.2 Trachymyrmex cornetzi
CGCAATTAAACTACTGCAATAATATCACAAGTTAAATTAAATTGACAATGTGCTGAAAACCTTAAATAAATTTATTGCAGAAAATATTACCTATCAGCTGTAACGGTTTCATTTGGACGCAAGAGGTCGTAATACAGCACACCCTCCTGGTTCCACCAAATGCAGAGAAAGGTCTTATGCATGTGAATATTCTTCTTCGGCGTTGAAGCGGTTGGTCGGGGTCCATCCATGATTTTTTCCGTTTGGGACTGTCAAAATAAATTCATTTTTCATCGCCGGTCACGATGCGCCACAAAAACTCTTTTTTCTTTGCCTGGTAAGCAAAGAAGTCGCGATAGACAAATGATTCAAAATGGCATTTTCTAATAACTCATATGGTAGCCATATGCCTTCCTTATGAATCTTCCCCATGGCATGCAAGCGTTTTGAGACAGCTTTTGGAGTAACATTTAACGCTTTTAACAACTCTAAAAGCATTTTAGCTGTTGCGGGATTCTTTAAACGTTTTATCGACAATTGTCGCTATCGTTAACTAACGATAGGCAATGAGTACTACTCTTTCTTCCAGGATAGTCCTGCCATTAACTGTCGCTAATTAACGATAGCGACAATCATAGATAAGACGTTTAGAGAATCCCGCTACTGGATTTTCATTGAGCAATTCTTGCAGCTCGATATCTTCAAATTTTTTCGGCTGTCTTGGACGTTCTTTGTCTCTCACGTCAAAATCATCGTTTCCGAAGCGTTCAAATCAAACTCTATATATTCTTTCTGATGGAGTTTCATCATCATACACTTCGGATAATAAGCAATGATCTTCAGCTGTGGTTTTCTTGAGGTCGAAATAGAAGAAGCACATGTCAGAAAAACAGTTTACCGCGGTTCATTTTCAATCGATTGGAAAATCTCTTTGACGTCGAGAAATCTAACCCGTGCGGATTGAATCACTTTCAGCGATGTCTAAACTACAAAAGACATATAACTTCACCGTCGGAAATCGTCAGCGTTGGAGACAGCAGCGAGCGGCAGGAATTATATACAGGGTGGTCCAAAAGTTCGTTTACATTTCAAATGATGATTAAAAAAAAACTACTTATGTGAGATAAAAAGTTGAAATTTATTATTAAAGTACACAAATCGGGATTTTATTTCTTAAAAATAACATCGTCCATATGTGATCCTTGACTATTTTGACACTGCTGCAACCTGGAGCGGAAATTTTCAATGACGGCCTCACAAGTGTTTCGTGAAATGTTTCGCATTTCCTCTCGAATATTTTCCTTTAATTCCTCCAGGGACACTGGGTTTTGCTGTTGAAAACTTTACTTTTAAGGTATCCCCAAAGAAAGAAGTCCAATGGGGATAAGTCCGGGCTACGAGGTGGCCAGTTAATGTCACCTCTTTTGGATATCACTTTTTGTCCAAAAATTTCGCGAACAGCACTTAATGAGTCGTTGGAAGTGTGGCATGTTGCCCCATCTTGCTGAAACCACGATCGTTGATTAAAACCTTCGAAATCCTGTAGCGCTGGTGCAAAAAAGTTCTGTAACATGAGAATTTTTGGACAAAAAGTGATATCCAAAAGAGGTGACATTAACTGGCCACCTCGTAGCCCGGACTTATCCCCATTGGACTTCTTTCTTTGGGGATACCTTAAAAGTAAAGTTTTCAACAGCAAAACCCAGTGTCCCTGGAGGAATTAAAGGAAAATATTCGAGAGGAAATGCGAAACATTTCACGAAACACTTGTGAGGCCGTCATTGAAAATTTCCGCTCCAGGTTGCAGCAGTGTCAAAATAGTCAAGGATCACATATGGACGATGTTATTTTTAAGAAATAAAATCCCGATTTGTGTACTTTAATAATAAATTTCAACTTTTTATCTCACATAAGTAGTTTTTTTTTAATCATCATTTGAAATGTAAACGAACTTTTGGACCACCCTGTATATATATATATATATATAAGTTCATTATCTACACCTATGATTTTTTCGATAACTTATATATTTTTTTTATTATCCATTTTTATGTCGAACTTTTATGTGAAAATTGAATTTTTTTTTCACGCATGCAACGTTTTCACATTTTTCAATATTTTTCAATTCTGCCTGGTATTTCTCTAGCAAATTTAACGCAGATTAAAAATAATTTTTTAATTTTTGGTTAAAGCATACTTGTTCTGCTATCCATCGCTTCATCACAAGCAGACCTCCAAAAAACGTGCTGTAGCGCCGCAACTGTGTTTTTTCGAATTATAATTTTTATACATTTTGTATATCAAAATAAAAGTAACAAATTGATATAAAAACATTTTTTGTATTATGCATAGTTATTTTAATAATCACCTCAGTAGATATATTACACGGGTTCTAACCCATGGGGCTAGAGGGGAGCGCGGGGTGCGGGGGATACTCGTTGCCGACGGAAAGCGTAGCGCGGGGATTCTTCGGTGGTGGGGGTATGACGTCATGCGGAATGGCAGTAAGATTTTGGGGACTGCAGTCACGTACAAGACAACAGAAAACATCACAAAAAAAGGAAATATGAACAAAAAAACAAATAGTTATAGAACGAAAAGTGTTACAAAGGGTATATGCTCCAACCGTTTTTCGATCAAGATATAGCGTAATGTAATTTTTACAGAAACAACGTTTATTAATTATTTTAAATACCTAAATACAACCAAGTTTCATAATTATTGAGAGTAGGTATAGTAGGCGAGTTCTAACTCTATGTGGCTAGAGCGCGGAGAAGGTCCCCCGGTCGCTGCTGCGACCCCGCGACCACCCCAAAAATGCATTGCGGGCCGCCGCCATCGCTGCCGCCGTGGGCCGCCGCCACCCGCCCATAAAAGTACGAGAACCTCTTTTTCCTTTTGTCTTTTTATAAC
>NW_017299323.1:71117-71919 GCF_001594075.2 Trachymyrmex cornetzi
AAATAAATAAATAAATGTTTGCAGTCTATAGAATTTTAGACACTGCAAAAAAAAAATGCATAAATAACAAGGGCGCCTGTTAAGAAAGAAAGTATGCGACGATAGAATGCAAGTACGACACCCTTTTTTCCATTGTCTGTTTATGACTCAATTTTTACAATACGTTGCGTTTTTTCTTATTCTTCTTACTAGCGTAAAGGATGGGTAGTAAAAGGGAGTACATATATATATATATATACAGTGATGGGAGAAAGTTCGGCAACGGTCAAATATCTTGGAAAATAATGCTTATGGAAAAAAATGTTCAATACAAAAGAAAACTACAGCTAACTTTTCGCAGTCGAGCTGATTTTTATCAAAAATAAATACTTTAATTCTTTGAACGTTTGCACGGTCTATGTTCACTGCTACAAAATCAAATTATTGCTTAATAATGACAATTATTTATTGTTATAATGGGATTAATTAAATGGTTGCAATATGGTTCTGTCTCAATTGTTATTAGTATTAATTATTTAATTTTGATCGGTAATGTTAAAAAAATTCGTACGTGCGTTTATTCGTACATATAATATGTACGTGTGTACGTACCCGTAAGTACTTAATGTGCATATTCAATTTAATTTAACTTTTTTAAATTAATTACTTTATTTGTGTATTATTTATAAAATAACAAAAAAAACATGACTTTAACTTTATAGTCGTCATGTTTTTTTTGTTATTTTATAAATAATACACAAATAAAATAATTAATTTAAAAAAGTTAAATTAAATTGAATATGCACATTAAGTACTTACGGGT
>NW_017299323.1:76456-78380 GCF_001594075.2 Trachymyrmex cornetzi
AGGACGAGTAGGAGGAGGACGAGGAGGAGGCTGAGAAGCAGGAAGACGACGAGGAGGTAAGTCTTATTTTATATAATTCATTATAATTTTTTTTTTTGGGCGCCCCCTCGCCTACGAGTACTCCCCGTGCTCCCCTCGCCAACGAGTATCCCCGCGCTACGCTTTCCCTCGCCAACTATACCTACTCTCAATAATTATGAAACTTTGTTGTATTAAGATATTTAAAATAATTAATAAACGTTGTTCCTATAAAAATTACATTACGCTATATCTTGGTCGAAAAACGGTCGGAGCATATACCCTTTGTAACACTTTTCGTTCTATAACTATTTATTTTTGTATTGTTTTTTGTTCATGGTAATATTTCTTTTTTTTTGTGATGTTTTTTTGTTGTCTTATACGTGACTGCAGTCCCCAAAATCTTATTGCCATTCCGCATGACGTCATACCCCCACCACCGAAGAATCCTCGCGCTACGCTTCCCCTCGCCTACGAGTATCCCCCGCACCCCGCGCTCCCCTCTAGCCCCATGGCTTAGAACCCGCATAGTATACCTACTCACGTTTATCTTTCGTTGCAAATTCACCGTTGAACGCGGTATTCACTTTTGCACTACCGTGTCTTTCTACAGCGTCTCGCACGCGCTCGAGCACTATTTCTCTCGCGTCTTTCAAAAACCGTCGCGGCTCGATGTGATTAACATTTATCACTGCGCCCGTCACTATACGGCTTTCAAACGCGGCGTCGATCTCCCGCCAAACAAGAGACCTTTCGTTGTCACTCGCGTTCTCGTCACTCGCGTGCCCACCACCAACGTGCACGAACCGTCGCTCCAATTGCGATTTTACACCCGCGAGTCGCGCGATCCTCGCCACCACGGATTATCTATGTCCAACTGCAAGGCGCGGACGCTTGGCACGACAAAGTTCTTCGAGCCGCTCGATGCACTCGTCGCATCGTTGCAGCCACGCGAAACACCCAACCAGAGTAGCGACCTAACCGCTCTGCTCCAGCAGTTCGCGTTCCACTCGCTCGTGATTTTCCATGTTTCATTCACTATATTATTCACAATACTGTTCAGTAATGTTCACAATACTGTTCAAATAGTTTTAATTTGTGCACTTGGGTTAGCCACACTTTTCGCACTGCTCTTATTGCGATCGATTTGACAATCTCTCAAGGCACCAACTGAGGTGTCGAGCACTGATAGCCTATTATATATTTCGTTATGTCCAGTGGTCTCCACGATTTCTACGTTTCGTGAAAATTCCGACAAAATAGTCGTTAGGACAAAGCGCGAATATAAAACTCGAGCGTTAAGTTTGTGCTGATAGCTGCACATCCTGCATTCCACATTTACTGCAGAAGACTTATGTTCTTTTTTTTTTGTTCAGCAGCCGAAATATCGACGCTTCTCTTAGCGCGTCACGACATGTCACCGATCTGACAGTATATATAAACAGTGTACAAAGCTTTTTTCGTTCAATCGTAAACTTCGATTACGAGCGATAAGATATGGATCGAGTAAAAGAAAATATACGTCGAAAATCGATCGAGCGCAAGGGGTACCGTCCCGTACAGCAAGGTCCGCCAAGTCCCCCACCACAATCGAAGGAGAACCCGAGATATTGGGAATGTCCCAACGAAAAAGCATTAAAGTCACCAATGAGTTCCTCATCATCAGCGCAATCAAAATATAAGCCATAAGGTATTGCATTTACGGTGACTAGTGTAATGCATATTATTCTCTGCTGAAAAAGCGGATAGTGATCAAAAAGTTTTTTTTTCATTCTCTTTTTTCCAGAAACCGCTGCTAGCGACGTCTGAGCCACTGATCGTGTTCGAACGCTGCTGATCGCAAAAGAATATTATAAAATGAGAAAAATCGGTGTAATAAAATGTGAATAAAAATAAATTCGTTCGC
>NW_017299323.1:80407-85597 GCF_001594075.2 Trachymyrmex cornetzi
TTTTCTGTTGTCTTGTACGTGACTGCAGTCCCCAAAATCTTACTGCCATTCCGCATGCCGTCATACCCCCACCACCGAAGAATCCCCGCCCTACGCTTTCCCTCGGCAACGAGTATCCCCCGCACCCCGCGCTCCCCTCTAGCCCCATGGGTTAGAACCCGTGTAGTATATCTACTCACCTCTCAAAGTAAGGTATGATTTTGAGGCCTCCAAGGTGTAGCCCTTAAAAGATAGATGCATTGTTACAACTTAAAAGACGTGTGCATTGTTACAACTTACCTCCAATACAACCAGTCCCCCCTAGTACTATTTAATGGGTCACTTAAAATACTTCAACTTTAATATATACAACGTTTTTCAAGGAAATGCATATCATACGAAATACTTAACCGTTGCCTAACTTTTGAGACACACTGTATGTAATGATATACGGATTTAATAATGTATTAACTAATTTTATCTATATTCGCTTTGTTTACAGAGGAAGTATTTAGCTCGAACAAGGCGCTCTGGTTTTCTCCGAGCGGCACTAAATTGGTCTTCGGTTATTTCGATGACTCCAGCACTCCTATTATGACTATACCATTTTACGGATATCCTGGAAGCTTAACTTTTCAATACACGTCGGCGATACCGATCCACTATCCTAAAGTAAGTACATACGAACCTTATCCCACTGCTCCATTGTTTTCACAATATAAAGAAATATTATCTCTGACATTGCCATATTTTTAATTCGTCTACTTCTGACACATCTTTATTAACATTATCATTTTTTATTGAAAAAATATATTTTTTAACTTCGTATAACAAATCAAACGAACCAAGACTCCTTATAAATCAAAGACTCGGAAAGAATACGGGCTTTAGGAGTCAGGCGCAGAAGACGTCGCGCAAATAATACACTTATGAAGTTTGAAACTTCTTTAGTTAACAAACGCGCTTACATGTTTCGGCTCATTTTTTAGCCTTCCTCAGAGCAAACACAAACTAACATATATAAAGTAAAAGCTATCCTGTCATTGTGAGCTCCCCTACATCGAGAATTTATATGCCAGAATTAAACAAAAAGAAAGAAAAGGAAAATGAAAAAGAAGGGAAATATAAAAAATGTCGAATTAAAGAATATAGAAACTAATGTATCAAAAAACTTTCATAATATAATTAAATATATCGAAAATACGGACACTCACCACGATTACAAAGCACTGTATCGCAAACATTATCATGAATAATTCAAGAATTGGTTCCTGATATGTTGGCCAGTCGGTATCAGACACAGTGAGTCACTTTTTATTAGCTAATATTAATGAAAATTTTAAAGTGAGAAAAAATCTCGTCAGAAGGACTTATTACTGTGTACGAACGACACCGACTGACAAGACGTGACCACAACTCGAGTTTTTAGAATTTAACTATAATCAGGAGGTAGGCTTTCGGAAGGCCCTCCACATCCGTCTGCAGTTTGAGTCCATGCGTTTGTCTTCTGATGAATATTATCTCCGAAATCAATCTTTTTCTATAGTGAGGTTCCTCGTCCAATATTGCAACGTTGTCCCAGTCAAAATCATCCCTCTTGCAACCGATGTTCCGTTATAACATTGCGAGTAGACGTGTTCCATCGGATATGGTTCTTATGTTCTGTGATTCTTGATTTCAGTTGTCTACACGTCTGTCCCACATAACTCGCGTCGCAACTCTTACACGAAACCATATAAACAACATTCGACTACTTATCACGAGGTAAGGAGTCCATATGCACCCTCATAAATTCACTCAATTTATTAACACTATAAAACGGCACCCTCATATGCTCGCTATTCAATCTACTAAACTTCTCAGTAATACCACGAACAAAAGGGACAGTGAACCACGAAGGCTGGACTACATTAATGCCATTATCACTAACAACATTCTTGTTATTACTAGCCATAATAATGTTTTTCAAACGGTCGTTAATGTTCTCAAATATAAAGCTCAAAAGATAATCATTCTCTAACAATACTTTAATAACGAAACACAAATTATCAAAGTGGAATTTTGGATTCGAAAGCAAAACCACCCTATCAACTAATCCCGCGATTGTACCTATTATCTGAGAAACCGGGTGCTGTGACCAAAAGATCAAATATCTACCCGAAAAGGTTGGTTTGCGGTACCAATCGAACTCTATCAACTTATTATCCCAAATCACTGTTACATCCAAAAAATTCAATCTATCACCCCCCACTTCTATAGTGAACTGAACCCTAGGATGCTGAGAATTAAAGACATCAAGAATGGAATTAACCGAAGAAACTGGCGCTGCCATTATATCATCAACGTGCCTATAGTAAAGGGGCAAGGAAAAAACTGAATCAAAGACAAAACTCTACTCTCCAACTTACGCATAACTAGATCCGCGATGACGGGAGACAACGCGGAGCTCATAGGAGTCCCGTAATTCTGCTTATAAATAACACTATCAAAAACAAAGAAAGTAGAACCAAAAATAAACTGAACCGCTTTGATGAATTCCTCCTTCGGTAAACATCAATCTCTAGAAATGAATCGCCATTGGTCTTGGATACAGTCCATCATAGTCAATGGGAACGTTAGTGAAGAAACTAACAACATCCAGTGACATTAACTGAAATTCATCACTCAACCGTCTACCATCAAGTTCCTTAACAAGTTTAAAACTATTATCGATATGACTATCCGCCTTAGGAATTGTTTTAATGATAATATTGTTACGTCCGGGGCGTCCGAGTCGTGGAGACGCCTTCACGCACTCCCGGCTCGCGGGAAATAAACAACACGAAGATGTATGAAAGGAACGAGGAGCGTTTATTGAACAGCGCAGGATACACACACGTCACACTCGGAGCACACGTTCGAGAATATAGTTGACGGAACGAGAAACACGTCTGAACGCAGCGACGGCTTACGTCCAAATCCTGCCGATCTTGTTTATCGACAACCACACGTGTCGCTGGGCAACGCGACCTTCCGCACTTTGCGAGTGGCTATCTACGGAGTCGACCCGGCACGAGCGTAATACTGCCCTCCTCTCATTAAATTGTCGTCCCGACAATTACTGGTTTCCCAAGAATGTTGGCCTGGAATTCGGGGCTCCCGACCAGGATCTTGCTCCCCACTGTGCTACTGCAGCAGTTTCCCAGAGCACTGGTCTTCCTAGGGCCCGATCCTCTGACCTTGAGGTCTCCTGAGTCTTCTCCCTTCCGAGCAGGACCCCTCTTCAGTTCCTCCCCGGAGGGTAGCTAATCCTCCGTAGGACGGAACCCGTTTGAGCATCCCCTCGTCTTCATGTAAAGAACTCCAGGATCCTCTTGCCTCTTCTCTTGAAGCCTTGCGCTCTTGGTACTTCCTTCGTCGAACAAGGGAGGGGAATTCGACTTTCCGTAGCACCTTTTCGCCCAAGTTCCCGCATCGGCATTCACCCAACGTCCCGCGGAAAAACTACAGATCAAAAACCGCGGGCGAGGCGGTCTTCTTAAAAAAAAAAAAAACAGAATTTCTGCCGCCAAACGATATCCTCCCCGAAGTTGCTCCATCCGATGGACCCCTCCGGATACTGCATCCTCAGCTGGGCTCCTCACCGCCGCTAAAACTACTGCACTAGGTGGCAGTACACCAATTCGCTTTTTCCACGTCGAGTAGCGAGCCCACGAAGGTCACAGCTCCGCCGGAGCGAGTCCAGAGAGACATTCAGCATTTCTGTAACTAAAGGGAGTTATCATCGCGCAGCTTGCGCGGTCAAATAAATTTGCATTAATAAATTATGTGGCACCGTTAAAAGGCTCTGTGTTATCGAATTGATACCTACTTAATTAATCTATTCCACGGGCCTCTCCAGATAAGGTGCCAACCTATCTGTATGTACAATTTTATTCTTATACCTGTTCGACCTGCGAATGCAGTAAACAACATCACTGAGTTTCTTCTCTACACAATAAGTACCTTCCCAGCTACTCTGCAATTTAGGAGCTTTTCCTCTTACCCTTCGAGGATTGTACAACAAAACCTGTTGTCCTATTTCGAAATGAATCTGCCTGGCCTTTTGGTCATACCAGGTCTTGGGAAGACTTAAGATCGACCCGTTTCCTAACTTGATCGTGAACTTCTTCTAACTTTTTCTTTATTTTACTTAAATAATCGTTCGTTGAATTCTCTACTTCAGACATAGGAGGATTCCCCCGAAGCAGATCTACAGGAAGTCTAAGATCTTGAGCGAAATACATTTCCGCCGAAGTAATACCAGTGGCTTCATGTCTGGAAGATCTATATGCCAAGAGATACATCGGAATCCAACGTTCCCAATCCTTTTGATTTTTATCAATAAACTTCGCCAAATAGTTTAGAATCGTCTGATGTTGACGTTCCATTTGACCATCCGACTGCGATGCAGAGCAAATGTTCTCGTTTTCTTAATTCCGAGTAATTGTGACAATTCCCGAAAAATCCTAGATTCGAAATTTCTTCCCTGATCTGTATGGACTTCTAACGGGACTCCATGTCTCGAGATAACCTGACTCAAGAAGATCTCTACAATGGTCTTTGCCCTGATATTCTTTAAAGGGAAAGCCTCTAGTGAAGCCCACTTAGTGAAGCAAAAAAAAAATCAACGACAACTAACAGATATTTATTCCCTGAAAGAGTTACCGGAAGTGGACCAAGTATGTCCATTTCAACTCTCTCAAATGGAGCTCCGACGTTGTAAATTTGAAGCGGAGATTTTCCTTTCTCTGTCGGGCCTCTACACGCTACGCAGATTTCGCACGTTCTGCACCAATCCTTCACATCTTATTTACAAGAAGCCCAATAAAATTTCTTGCGAATCTTCTCCAGAGTTTTATTAAGGGGGTATTCTCATGTCAAGGTCAAAATTTTAAGCATATTTTAGGAATTTTTTTTATAAAGAAAATAAAACGCAATCTTTTTAATCTTTTTATATGTTATTACTTGCATCTTATAGTTTATAAAAAAATTTTTTTGGTCATAATTTATTAATATTTTGTGTATGCTCTCTGTAGTCAAAGATGGTGCCTTGAAAAAAAGCATTGTCAGCGGTGCAAGTGATTTCAGCTCACACTGTCATCTGAAACAAAAAAGTAAAAAAGATTCTTAATCTGTATGCTTGTCGCTATCGCAGGTACCAGAATTGGTCATTTTTATAAAAAAAAAAAA
>NW_017299323.1:85940-91850 GCF_001594075.2 Trachymyrmex cornetzi
TTTGTTATGCGCGCTTCGTCATGCGTCTCCATGAAATTTATAGCTTGCGGACCGATTGTCAACTTTTTTAATTCCAACTTTTTTAATGAAACTTTTACATCATATTCTCATAATGATATATTTTCAAAATATGTAAAAAAAAAAAAAAGATTTTTTGACCCGACACATGAGAATACCCCTTTAACTCCAAAGTGTCCTCCCGACGAAGAATCATGGATTTCCCTTAATATTTCCTGAACTCGCTTCTTAGGGACGATTAGTTGAGCAACAGTGCTTTTCAAATTTGGAGCCTTCCACATTTTATAAAGTACACCATCTTTGATTTCTAAGGAATCTCAATAGGACCAGTATACTTTGGCGGACGTTTCTTTAAACGCAACCTCCTGCCAAGATGGTCGGATCCCAGTCTCCTTCCCTTGAAGAATAATGGAAATGTCAGGATCCTTTAATTGTTCCTGACGCCACGTTTCCAGGTTTTCTTGCGACAAAACTATCCTTGCAACCGCATTTTCTATTTTTGAAGCCTCCTTAATTTCTATCCTTGCACAATACTGACACATTTGTACAAGGGCGTCTGGATAACCCATCAACGTTCTTATGCAATACTCCTTTTCGGTAAATTATCTGAAAGTCATACTGTTGAAGCCTTTCCATCCAGCGTGCCAACTGGCCCTCCAACTCCTTGAAAGACATTAACCATTTAAGCGACATATAATCGGTTCGTATTAAAAATTTCCGACCATACAAATAGTGATGAAAGGATTTAACCGAATCAACTATTGACAAAAGTTCGCGTCGCGTGACGCAATAATTCCTCTCGGCTTTATTTAAAACACGGCTGAAACTGGAAATAACTTTTTCTCTTCCCTCTTGTCTTTGCGACAAGACTGCACCGATTCCAAAATTTGATGCATCTGCATCGAGAATGAACTCCCCCTCCTCGGTAGGAAAAGAAAGAATTGGTGAGGAGGTAAGAGCTTGTTTCAAACTGTTGAAACTGCTCTCACATTGCTTATCCCAAACGAATTTCGTTTGATTCTCTGTAAGAACATATAGAGGTTTTGTCAATAACGAAAATTCCTTCACAAATTTACGTTAATAAGAGCATAATCCCAAAAAGCTCCGTAAATGGTTTTTATTTCGCGGTATTGGCCACCCTTTTATAGCAATCATTTTATTATTGTCTGTGGAAATCCCTGCAGCAGAAATTGAGTGTCCCAAGTATTTTACTTCTTGACCAAAAAAAGTACACTTTATAGGATTAATTTTTAAATTTACTTCTCGCAAACGACTCAAAACTTTCCTTAAATTTTCAATCATTTCTTCAAAGCTTTTACCAAAAATAATAACATCATCTAAATAACTAAACTTTTTGACAAAAACCATTGTAAAACCTGCTCCATCACTCGCTCAAATGTGGCTGGAGCGTTACACAAACCAAAGGGCATCACTTTAAATTGCCACAATCCGTTTCCGATAGAGAATGCCGTTTTTCTCTATCCTTTGGCCGAATTTTAATTTGCCAGTACCGCTTTTTAAATCTAATGTAGAATGCCAAGAATTACCTGCGAGTTGATCAATTACACCTTGATTTCTCATGTCCTCAATAATTTTATTAACTTCCTTCCTCATATTAATAGGAATTCGACGAGGAACCTGCTTAATGGGGAGAGAATCTTTTATATTAATTACATGTTCCCCAACCTCACAATTCCCAGCAACAATTTCTTCAGCAAATATTTCACGAAATTCAATAAGAAACTTTGCAAAGAGTTCTTTCTGAGATTGATTTAAATGTTTTGAATCCTTTTCAAATAAAGATCTCAAATTCGATGGAATATTAAATGACTCTTCCACTCGATAACATTGAATATTATTCTTCACCATTTCTTTTTGACCATGAAAAATGACTTAAAGATATTTCCCAAATTAATCTTTTCAAGAAAATCTACACCAAGTATACAATCATCGTTAATTTTAGCAACCAACATTGGAATCTCTACTAAATAATTCCCAAGTCGAACTGTTGTATGCATTTTATAATCAATTGCAACTTCTCGCCCGTGGGATATTTCAAATTACAATTATTTATCTTAACTTTGAAATCATCCGATCCCCCAAGTCATTATTTAAAATAGAAATATTAGAGCCAGTGTCTATTCTAAAGTTACAACACTTATTAATTACCTCCCCTTCGAAACAGAAATTCATTGAATTATATTTAAATCTATTTATCCTGAAAGAACATTGATTAGTGACAAGATTACATTGATTATCAAAATTATCAGAACATTGCTTATTTACACAATAAATATTTCTCGGGGTTCTCTCCATCTCAGTCGAACTCACCTCACAGAGCTCGATTAATCCTTGTTTACCGAACTGCCCGGACATTCCGATCGGAAATGCTCCACTTTACCACACTCCCAGCACTCCTTTCCACTTCCATTTCCTCTCTTAAAATTTCTTCCTTTTTCAAATTTTGTAAATAATCTACCCCCACCATTGCCATAAGCGGTCCATTCTAGACGTCGATGTTATTTACACAATAAATATTTCTCGGGGTTCTCTCCATCTCAGTTGAACTCACCCCGCAGACGTCGACTAATCCTTGTTTACCGAACTGCCTGGACATTTCGATCGGAAATGCTCCTCTTTAACACACTCATAAGTATTCACATCCTGAAGCATCTCATTTACCTTGGAAATAGATGCTTGTCTATCCAATGCTATCGTCACATTCCCCTTTTCCGCTCGAGTAAGAATAATCCTATCATTCATATCCTTTAAAAAAACCCTAGTATCCTTCGCTAGCTGTGACAAACTCTCATCCACCTCCGTACAATGTAGGGAACAAGAAGCTAAGTTATTCAATACAGGAAGTGAGTGGTTCGAGTTTGAAATCCGATCATCAATAGGCAACTTATAAATATTATTGGATATGGGAATAAGTTTCCGCCCTTTTTGAAAAGAAAAAGATGTGTTTATTTAAACAAATCTATGTAAGTGAGTTTATTCAAAGTATGCTCCTTAGGAAGCGACAACTTTCTCCCACTTTTCCGGTAATAAACGGATTCCTCGAATGAAAAAATCTGGTTCTTTTGAAGCGATCCATTCATCAAGCCATTTTTTGATGTCTTCAAAAGAATTGAATCGTTCTCCAGAAAGGGCCGACTGCATGGATCGGAACAAATGGAAATCTGAAGGAGCAATGTCCAGTGAATACGGCGAGTTGGGCAGAATTTCCCACTTTACTCCTTCCAAGTATTTCTTGACCGGTTTTGCAACGTGTGGCCTAGCGTTGTCATGTAACAGAATCAGCTTGTTGTACCTATTGTTCCATTCCGGTCGTTTTTCTTTCAAAGCTTCGTTTAAACGTATCAGTTGTAGTCGATAACGATCGCCAGTGATGGTTTCGGACGGTTTGAGCAGCTCATAATATATAACACCTCTCTAATCCCACCAGATGTACAACATAATCTTCGAAGCATGGATATTTCGTTTTGGCGTTGATGGACCTGGTTCACCTGGCATCACCCATGCTTTCAAGCGTTTAGGGTTATCGTAGTAGATCCATTTTTTATCGCCAGTTACGATACGATATAGAAAACCCTTTTTTTGTTGTCGTTAACGAAGCATCTCGCAGATGACCAAACGTCTTTCCATGTCTTTCTCTTTCAATTTGTATGGCACCCAATTTCCTTCTTTTTGCACCATTCCCATTGCGTGTAGACGTTTTCCAACAGTGGATCTATCAACATTTAACTCTTTTGACAATCTATCGAGCGATAAACATGAATCTTCTTCGAGTAATGCTTGCAATTCTGCATCTTCAAATTTTTTCGGTGCACCTTCGCGTTCTTTGTCACGCACGTCAAAATCACCACTGTTGAATCGCTGAAACCATTCTTTACAACTGGTTTTCGATGGAGCATGCTCACCGTAAACATCTACGAGCAAACGATGTGATTCTGCAGCACTTTTCTTTAAAATAAAATAATGTAGTAAAACTTCCCGCAAATGTTGCTTTTTTGGAATAAATTTCGACATCTTCAACGCAAAAAAAGTTATTCTTTTTTACGCTGCGAACGAATGCCAATTATTGGACTCAAAAGTTTGAACACAAACCTTTCAAACACATATGTTGCCGTTCTATCAAACACACAAGCAATGCTACTAACGACATCTTTCTACAATGGGCGGAAACTTATTCCCATACACAATACTTTCAATACACTTAATAAGATCGATCGTTAATTTTAATCTACTATTAAAAGGTAAGGCAAAGTTATTTTCCAATTGCAAAAAGTTTTGTATATTAGGAGGTATGGAAACGGTTGACAGATTCACGAACCAGCCATTCTTTTGTGAGGTAAATGAAGGAGAAAGAATCAGTAGGAGAAAGGGCTGAAGATATATCTGCATTTCTCTAATTGTCTCAACATTTGGATTCTGCACGTTAGGGTACAACGATAATATCACACTACCCTCCAACACTCCATCTCTGCCATGATCAACGTCAACAGCGGACACTGTCTTCTGATAAAAACGAATAGGCCTGATAATTTTAATATTATTATTAAATAATTCTTCCCTCTGTTTCGACAACAGCCAGCAACACTTCGAATCAATTCTACTCCTTTCACGCAAGAAGAAAAGGTATGAAGATCTCCCCAGTTTATCAAGGCCTATTCGTTTTTATCAGAAGACAGTGTCCGCTGTTGACGTTGATCATGGCAGGGAGTGTTGGAGGGTAGTGTGAGATTATCGTTGTACCCTAACGTGCAGAATCCAAATGTTGAGACAGTTAGAGAAGTGCAGATAGATCCTCAGCCCTTTCTTCCACTGATTCCTTCTCCTTCATTTACCTCACAAAGGAATGGCTGGTTTGTGAATCTGTCAACCGTTTCCATACCTCTTAATATACAAAACTTTTTGCAATGGGGAAATAACTTTGCCTTACCTTTTAACAATAGATTAAATTTAACGGTAGATCTTATTAAGTGTATTGAAAGTAATATTTATAAGTTGCCTATTGAGTGGATTTCGAACTTGAACCACTCACTTCCTGTATTGAATAACTTAGCTTCTTGTTCCCTACATTGTACGGAGGTGGATGAGAGTTTGTCACAGCTAGCGAAGGATACTAGGGTTTTTTTAAAGGATGTGAATGATAGGATTATTCTTACTCGAGCGGATAAGGGGAATGTGACGATAGCATTGGATAAACAGGCATGTATTTCCAAGGTAAATGAGATGCTTCAGGATGTGAATACTTATGAGGTAGTTGAAAGGGATCCCACCAGAAGAATGGTTACGAGCTTACGCGCCTTATTAGTTAGTTCGAAGGAAAAAGAGTATACAGGGTGGACCATCTGAAGTGATCCAGTCAAATATCTCGAAAACTAGTAGGGATAGAGAAAAATGTTTCGTACGAAAAGTTTAGGGTTACACGGGGGAAGTATGGTACTGACCTTGAAAAATCCTTGGAAGGTCATTTTGAAGGTCATTCAGGGGTCACGATGGTTTTTTTAAATGGAACCCCTAGTTTTTCACCATGGGATGAGAAAGCTGGTTTCAAGCCCTTTACGAAACATTGGTTGTGGTCCACAATCCGCCCACTGGGGTCCGAGTTATGGACCATCAAAGTCATTGATGAACTACTCTTAGCGCTACCCAGGAACAACGACGTGGACGTGGTAGTTCTCTGTTCCCTTCGAGGTGCTTGATTTTTGTGAGTCCCCTTGCCTCTCACATGTGGGGTGCTTGATTTTTGCGACTCTTCAACAGTTTTCGAGAGTCGATACTCATTCATAACTCTGATTGAATCAAATGGAATAATCCAAGAGATTTCCAATAGTAAATCGTTAACCGAACACATGACTGCCACCCATGATAAACAGAGACTCG
>NW_017299323.1:92362-95378 GCF_001594075.2 Trachymyrmex cornetzi
GATTTTTCAAGGTCAGTACCATACTTCCCCCGTGTAACCCTAAACTTTTCATACGAAACATTTTTCTCTATCCCTACTAGTTTTCGAGATATTTGACTGGATCACTTCAGATGGTCCACCCTGTATATCTAATTCCACATATAGAAGTTTGTTATGCAATGATGGGATACTTCCGCCTACGCGCTTCCGAAAATACATAAGCAGGACTGCCTCTTTCGTATAATAGTTTCTTCGATAAATAGCCTTTTATATTCGTTACCAGTGTCCCTTCATAGTATTATCATTAAAAACCTTAAAGCGATCACGATAGACAAGAACATAGAAAATAACTTTTATAGAATTAAAAATATAAATATTTCAGAAATAAGGAATAATTTTATTACTTATATTAATAGCTTGATCTTCAATAGAAATATGATGGAAAAAAAGTTATGTACTATGTTTAAAATAACCAAAAAATTTGTATCAGTGAATCCGGATATTATATACACACATGCGGATAAAGGGAATATAATGGTGGCCATCGAAAAATGCGATTATGTAGCTAAAATACAAGCTTTACTTGACGATACTGGTACTTATTTATTAATTACACGCAATCCGGTAAACAAGATAATCTCCAAATTGAATGAGTTATATAAGAGATGGGAAACTAAACAATACACTAATGATAGTAAATATAAATGGTTCAACAAATCGAATCCGATATTATTACTAGCATATGGAGTTCCTAAAGTACATAAAACGGATAATCCGCTACGTATAATTATTTCTTACATAGGTAGTCCATTACACAATTTGGCCACATACTTGCATAATATTTTCCATGAAAGTTTAGATAAGAATAAATATACAGTTAACAATATTTTTCAAATCACTAGGAATATACAATTACAAATTAAAAATAAAGATCAGTTATATTCATAGGACGCAGTGTCGCTTTTTACTAACATTCCGATGGAATTGCCTATAACAGGTATTAATAGATGGAAAGAAATTAAAAGGAAAACTGTTCTAACGCGAAAAAAGAATTGATCACAGCAATACAATTAGTGTTAGAGTCTACTTATTTTACATTTAATAACAAATTTTATAGACAAACATTTGGTATTCCAATGAGCTCACCGTTGTCACCTATCATAGCAAATATTTTATTACAAGATTTGGAATATGTGTCTTTACCAGTGGCGTAACTAACGACCTCGCAGACCCTGCGGTGCGGGGGGGAGGTGCGGGGGGGCGCACCAAAGGCGGGGGCGCCGGGCGCTAGTAAAAAAGTAAAATATGTATAAAGAGTCATTAAAAAAGGTCAAGTAAAATAGTGGTTTCAATCTCAAAGTATCATCGTCAAATTGACGATTTGACGCCCCGTAAGCCGAGTGGCGAAATGCCATTTCGGAAATGGCCATTGTTACCCTCGGTTAAATAAAAAAATTTTGTTTTCATCACAGGCGTTGAAATTTTACCTTTATTTTATGGGGCGACCTTCGTGCTAAAATTTCATTTAACGCCCTGAAAACTATACAATCACGAATTTAATAAATGAACATAGTCAGCGCCAAAGAATATTCTTGATCACTTACAGGAAAAATGTTTTTTTTTCAATTTTTTTTTAAATAAAAATAGTTTTTAAACAAATCAAGTTGTGAGCAAAATCTTCGTGGTTTTCTTGTCGTTTACAAAAACTATATAAAATGAAGAGTATGATCGCATCTAGGTATCATAGTATTAACAAATAATTTTAATTTGTAAGAATCTGTGATTGATTTTGTTTGAACTAGTTACCTACATGAAAATTCATGCATGTATATGATGGGCAGTCTGCCCAGGGTAGATATTTATTTTGATGCGTTACCGTATCGAAACATTTGCCGCGCGGTAAGTGAAAAATCGTGTCGTGACGCGACGCTGCATAATACACGTGGAACCTTTTCAAGGTTCAAATGCAAAAAATTAAGGCGGAAGAAAAGGGGGCGCCTAAATAAATTTGCGGGGGGGCGCACATAGACTTAGTTACGCCACTGGTCTTTACAGTTTAACATTAAAACCTAGTTTCTATATGAGATACGTGGACGACAAAGCGTTGGCGACCAACCATAATAACATAAAAAAAATTTTACATGAATTTAATAATTATCACGAACGACTTCAATTTACATTGGAGATAGGTAAAGACAAGCTAAATTTTCTGGATGTGACACTGATAAAGCAGAATAATGAAATTATTTATGATTGATATAAAAAACCAACTTCATCGGGGAGATTTCTCAACTATTTTTCATAACATCCATTAACGCAGAAAGTAGGTAATGTATAATTTAATACATAGAATTTTATTCTTATCTCACCCTAGATTTCATAAAAAGAATTTAGACAAGATCATAAAAATATTATTAAAGAATGGATATCCACTGCAGTTAATTATTAACACAAAGAAGAAAAGAATTTGTAATAAATTAGAGAAATGTAAACACAGTATTACGGACAATAATGACAATCAAGATAACAATAATATTAATAAGAAGAATATTAATTATTTCACAATACTGTTACGTCCAACCCTGATTATTATAGGCAAGAGAGGAAGGTGGAGAGGGTACGGAAAGACGGTCGACTCAATCTCACAGGTATACGCACGGAAGCGTACAGCTGTGAGTCGTTCGCACTCTGTTAAAGTCCAGAATGAGGGTCAACGTCCTGAAGGGACGCTATGACACCTGTTTCAATGGACAGTGCGAGCGTTGGTCCTACTTTTTAGGTCAAGGAACTTAATCCTTTTGACCTGGGACTGGACCTCGTGCAATCTTAAGTGTTACGGGAATACGGGATATTAGTGAGGGGCGATTTAAAAATTACTCGGAGGAATCTTTAGTAAAAATTTAAAAGCTATTTATTTCTATACGCTAAAGCTAAAGCTAATTTACATGATTAAACTAAGTCTAGTTACGATAAGCTTAAAATTTTATGTGTGCGTGTGTGTGTGTGTATTCTTGGTCGCGTGCGCGCTGAATAAAAA
>NW_017299323.1:96277-96637 GCF_001594075.2 Trachymyrmex cornetzi
GCGGCGGAGCCGATTCTCTCGAAAGAAAAGAATCTGCGTTTGCAGGACGTAACAATACCATACATTGCATACATAGAGAATAAAATTAAAAATTAATTTAGCAAATTTAAAAATGTTACCGTAGCTTATAAAGGTATTAACAAACTTAATGATAAAAATTCCGATTAGGGAACCCCCTCCCAATGACCTTGATCTTGACATATATTGTCAAGGCCATGACCCTGAGTAACCTCCAACAGATTTTAGCTGTTGCTCACTCTTCATTAAAAAGTTATTAACAATCAAAGTTTTGCTATATATCGCAAAAATTCTCTACTTTAAAATAAATACACACACACACACAC
The DNA here is from genome assembly GCF_001594075.2 of Trachymyrmex cornetzi. Taxonomy (NCBI): domain Eukaryota; kingdom Metazoa; phylum Arthropoda; class Insecta; order Hymenoptera; family Formicidae; genus Trachymyrmex; species Trachymyrmex cornetzi. The sequence continues at coordinate 96,622 of NW_017299323.1, forward strand.
GCGCGGGGGGGGGGGG
>NW_017299323.1:96656-97422 GCF_001594075.2 Trachymyrmex cornetzi
TGGACGTAGCAGTTTTCTGTTCCCTTCGGGGTGCTTGATTAACGTGAGTCCCCTCGCCTCTCACGATTCGGAGTACTCAGGGAATCATCTTTCAATTAAAGAAGGTGCTCAAAGTGATGACCTTCGACTTCAATGCACTTGTTAATCCGCAATTCAAATGCTAATACAGCAATTTCATTATTTTCTCCCGTGACTGTTCGATTACGGGACTTTTTTTGTGGTTGAACACTTCCATCGGTAGTAAATTGTTTGATAATACGATAAAATGAAGCACGTGACCGAATTCTATCTGGAAAACGCTGAGCGTAGAGATCGATAGCATTATCAAAATTTCTTCCAGCTTCTCCATACACCAGAACCATTTCAATTTTTTCTTGTACAGTTAGATACTCCATTCTAAAGTAGTATTCGGAATAATCTTCGATTTAAGTAAAGCGAGTTTTGTTCATTCCTCGTGGCACGCACAGCCGCAACACTGAGCTGATTCATTACAAATAATTTGTAACCCAGGAAACACTGTTAATGTAAATATTTACTTTAACAGTGTTTCCTGGGTATTATTGAGCTCTGGCGTATTTTAGAGGTCAGACGAGGCCAACGACACACTTTGAGAGTGTTTACTTTTTTCTTTTCTTAAATACAGTACAAATGAAAAAAAAAATAACTTTAAGACAAAAGTCACTTTACTTAAATCGAAGATTATTCCGAATACTACTTTAGAATGGAGTATCTAACTCTACGAGAAAAAATTGGAATGGTTCTGGTG
>NW_017299323.1:97745-103293 GCF_001594075.2 Trachymyrmex cornetzi
TTTTAGCCAAAGATTCCGAATATGCAATAAAAAATAGGGGTTCCCATTTAAGATTTAAAACTTGCTCCCCCTCACCGCCCAGGGGGCGGGGTTGGGGGTCTGATTTTAACGTCATTGTATGTCCCCCTCGAAATGATGAAATTTTGATTCTTAACATTTTTTTCGTAGTGTGCTTATTTTTTGAGATATTTGAATGTCTCAAGTTAAAAGCATCACCCTGTATAGCAAAAATAATACGTTATTTTTCAAACTTCTTTTGTTAATAACTTTTTAACGAAGGACGAGCGACGGCTAAAACTTGTTGGAAGTTACTCGGGGTCATGGCCTTAACAATATATGTCAAGGTCAAGGTCATGGGGGGGGGTCCCCTAATCGGAACTTTTACCAACTTAATAATATAATTAAGATACAGAAAGATAAAATCAGTAAAATGTTACATAGTAATGTAGTGTATAAGATATCTTGTAGAGATTGTAATGCTACGTATGTTGGTCAAACGGGTAGAACGTTAAAAGCCAGAATATCTGAACATAAAAATCATATAAATTGGAACACGTAACAGAAATCAATAATCACGGAACATCGATTATGTTTTTTACATGAATTTAAGTGGGATAACATAAAAATACTTGATGAAGAAATGATTTTAAATAAAAGACTTATATCAGAAATTATTCATATACGTGGACAAGAAAACAGTTTGAATTTGCAAACGGATAAGGAACGTTTAAATTCAGCATATAATTGTTTTTACAATAGTTTAATTTTCAATTCTTCCATTTCATTTTAATTGTCGGTCATTTGATGAGATGACGAGTAACAATATGTAAGGTATGACATTCGCTTGTTGACTGGCAACATGACAAGTAACGTTGTAATCTTATAGAACTAACAATATATGTAAGAAAAATGTTAAATTTTAAGTTAAAATTTATTTAATAAGTAAGAATTGATTGTTAAATTCATATGACTATGTAGTGTTCTAGGGAGTTCAATGACGTAGACAGTAGTCAGTTTATATTGAAAAGGATTCGAACCAAGGATCGAAACGTATTGAAGATTATAATAAAGGACTTATTTACACAATTACATCTCGTGTATAGACCCGAATATGCAATAAACATATTTCGGATTTATTCAACCCCGAGTCAATTAATTAATGATTATTATATTGATTATCATTAAAACAATTCCTAAGGCGGATAGTCATATCGATAATAGTTTTAAACTCGTTAAGGAACTTGATGGTAGGCGGTTGAGTGATGAATTTCAGTTAATGTCACTGCATGTTGTTAGTTTCTTCACTGACGTTCCCATTGACTATGAGATGGACTGTATCCAAGCCCAATGGCGATTCATTTCTAGAGATTGTTGTTTACCGAAGGAGGAATTCATCAAAGCGGTTCAGTTTATTTTTGGTTCTACTTTCTTTGTTTTTGATAGTGTTATTTATAAACAGAATGACGGGACTCCTATGAGCTCCGCGTTGTCTCCCGTCATCGCGGATCTAATTATGCGCAAGTTGGAGAGTAGAGCTTTGTCTTTGATTCAGTTTCCCTTGCCCCTTTACTATAGGCACGTTGATGATATAATGGCAGCGCCAATTTCTTCGGTTAATTCCATTCTTGATGTCTTTAATTCTCAGCATCCTAGGGTTCAGTTCACTATAGAAGTGGGGGGTGATAGATTGAATTTTTTGGATGTAACAGTGATTTGGGATAATAAGTTGATAGAGTTCGATTGGTACCGCAAACCAACCTTTTCGGGTAGTTATTTGAACTTTTGGTCACAGCAACCGGTTTCTCAGAAAATAGGTACAATCGCGGGATTAGATGATAGGGTGGTTTTTGCTTTCGAACACAAAATTCCACTTTGATAATTTGTGTTTCGTAATTAAACTATTGTTAGAGAATAATTATCCTCTGAGCTTTATATTTGTGAGAACATTAACAACTGTTTGAAGAACATTATTATGGCTAGTAATAGGAAGAACGTTGTTGTTGATAATGGCATAAATGTAGTGCAGCCTTCGTGGTTCATTGTCCTTTTCAATGATCTTTTAACTTCAGATTAGAGTAACTTCGTCAAAAATGGTCATAATGAGATTTTTAAAAAAGCATTTTAAAGATTGAAATCTCTACTTTCAAAATCAGTAATTGATATTTCAATCTAACTTATCTTTGACTGAGCTATACGGACACAAATGGATATTTGTCAAATCTAAAACGTATCGTATAATTTTGTATATATTTTACAAAGGTCTATGGCGTGAGGTAAAAATTACACGAAAATGCGGTTTACAGCAGTCGAAAGAGTGAATGTTTACCTTCAATTTCCTTTTTTATTGATTGTTGTACGACTTTTTTCCACCGAGTTATTGAACGTTAAAGTAGAAGTGATCACTTTTGCTTCATCGTTCAATAATTCGGTGAAAAAAAATCGTACAATGTTTAATAAAAAAATAAATTAAAGGTCAAGATTCACTCTTTCGACTGCTGTAAACCGCATTTTCATGTAATTTTTATCTCACGCCATAGACCTTTGTAAAGTTTGTAAAAAATTTTTAGATTTGACGGATATCCATTTGTGTCCGTATAACTCCGTAAAGTATCAGTCATATTGAAATTTCAATAGATTTCGAAAGTAGAGATTTCAACCTTTAGAATCCTTTTTTAATTTTTTGTCTGCGATGATTTTTCATTGAATTATGGTGTTTTGAATATTGCTCAATTTTTAGCGTGTTTGAAAGTGTTCTCTAGATTTTGTTGAGTAGTGTAGTTAAATTATAAAAGCTCGAGGTGTGGTCACGTCTTGTCAGTCGGTGTCGTTCGTACACAGTAATAAGTCCTTCTGACGAAATTTTTTCTCACTTTACAATTTTCATTAATACTAGCTAATAAAAAGTGACTCACTGTGTCTGATACCGACTGGCCAACATATCAGGAACCAGTTCTTGAATTATTCATGATAATGTTTGCGATACGGTACTTTGTAATCGTGGTGAGTGTCCGTATTTTCGGGATATTTAATTATATTATGAAAGTTTTTGGTTAAATTAGTTTTTATATACTTTAATTCGACATTTTTAATATTTCCCTTCTTTTTCATTTTCCTTTTCTTTCTTTTTATTTAATTCTGGAATTTAAATTCTCGATGTAGGGGAGCTCACCATGACATGATAACTTTTACTTTATATATGTTAGTTTGTGTTTGCTCTGAGGAAGGCTAAAATATGAGCCGAAACATGTAAGTGCGTTTGTTAAATAAAGAAGTTTCAAGCTTCATAAGTGTATCATTTGCGCGATGTCTTCTGCGCCTGACTCCTAAAGCCCGTATTCTTTCCAATACTTATATATTTTAAATTTAATAGCATGAGATATACAGAATTTAATTTAAACTTTAAATGTTCTAAAATTTAAATATAGAGAGGGCTCCTTTTGCCTACAAATTTTTTACCTACAGCGCCTTTTGCCTACATCTCTTTTGCCTACAAATCGATTGCCTACATGTATTATTGCCTACAGCTCGGTTGCCTACATGAACCTTTGCGCACAAATAAAAATTTTAGAAACGGAGTTACTTTTGCCTACATGTATTATTGTCTAAACTTACTATTGCCTACAACTCGATTGCCTACATGCACTTTTGTGCACAAATAAAAATTTTAGAACGGAGTTACTTTTGCCGACATGTATTATTGCCTACATGTATTATTGCCTGCAAGTATTATTGCCTACAGCTCTATTACCTACATGCACTTTTGCGCACAAATAAAATTTTATAAACGGAGTTACTTTTGCCTACTAGTATTATTACCTACAGCTCTATTGCCTACATGCACTTTTGCGCACAAATAAAAATTTTAGAAACGGAGTTACTTTTGCCTACATGCATTATTGCCTACATGCATTATTGCATACATGCATTATTGCCTACATGAATTATTGCCTACATGTATTATTGCCTACATGAATTATTGCCTACATGTATTATTGCCTACAAGCACTTTTCCGCACAATTAAAAATTTCAAAGATAAAGTCATATTTGTCTACCATAATATATGTAGGCAAAAGTATCTCTGTTTCTAAAATTTTTATTTTTGCGCAAAAGTGCAGGCTATCGAGCTGTAAGCAATAATACATGTAGACAAATGTGACTTTATTTTTGAAATTTTTAATTGTGCTTGTAGGCAATAATACACGTAGGCATTAATTCATATAGGCAAAGTACATGTAGGCAATAATTCATGTAGGCAATAATGCTTGTAGGCAAAAGTAACTCCATTTCTAAAATTTTTATTTGTACGCAAAAGAGTATGTAGGCAATAGAGCTGTAGGCAATAATACTTGCAGGCAATAATACATGTAGGCAATAAGACATATACGCAATAAGACATGTAGGCAAAAATAACTCAGTTCTAAAATTTTTATTTGTGCGCAAAGTGCATGTAGGCAATCGAGCTGTAGGCAATGATACTTGTAGGCAATAATACATGTAGGCAATGATTCATGTGGGCAATAATACATGTAGGCAATAATACAAGTAGGCAATTGATTTGTTGGCAAAAGAGATGTAGGCAAAAGGTGCTGTAGGCAAAAAATTTGTAGGCAAACGGCGCCCTCCCTAAATATAGATATTTCTTTGCTACCTGCACGAAGAAATAATAAAATTCATATATATTTACGTATGGAATTTCTGTACATATATAATTTCGTGATATCTGGAGACAGTGGCGTAGCGAGAACATTGTTTCGGGAGGGGGTGTAGAAATCCGTTTTTTAAAATATTCTTTTTTATATTAGTGACACATTTGGTAAGCATAAATAAAAAAAGTTTCGTTTAAAGCAAAATAAATTCAACAGCAAAAAAGTTGATAATTTATATACATGCCGTTGTAATGTCACGTCAGACGTTTCGTTGACGCTGCATATAAATTGTCATAATTTTTTATTATTATACTTAATGATTAAAACATTTCAAAAACTTCTTTAAATATTCAACTACAATGTAGCATTAATGAAACTTTTTAATTCGAAAATTCGTAACACAACTTTAACGTTTGAAAAAAAATTCACTAAACTCGACAAAATATTATTAGAAATCCGCCATTTTGTTGTAAAGTGCTTCGAAAATTTCGAAATAGCTCTGTAATTCGAAGAATATGTCAAAGATTATTGTATAAAAATTTGAATAATAAATATTAATATCCGTCTGGTATTTCGCGAGTCAAAGTGCTGCCGTTCTCCCAATGCCACTTTTTGCGGTTGTGCTAACAGCAACATTTTTCTTCCGTGTAATTTATCGAATTTTTATTTACTTGCCAAATACAAAGGAAAATATTAACAAATATATTTTTAATACATAATTAACGATATTTTTGCTAACTAAATTAAATATGAGAACTATCCCAAAAGGATTAGTTTCCTCTCTCAAAACAAATTGATATTTACGACTCAACAATTTTTTACATATTCTTATGAAATTATTGAAATTATTTAGAATTTCGGGAGGGGGACTGCAGCCTCCACAGTCCCCCCCCCCCCCCTC
>NW_017299323.1:103319-106724 GCF_001594075.2 Trachymyrmex cornetzi
CGCCATTGTCTGGAGACATAGTAGTATCTCGGCACTAAACACTGCCGTGCCTCCTTTATGCGATATATATTTTACGCGTTTTTACTATCCGCCATTTTAATTGATTATCTTTCTATATGAAAGGCCTTTGCGCATCCGGAAAATGAAATTTTTCGTGGGAAAATATAATGTCTCTTTAAAAAGCAGCGATTCTGAGCGTTAGAGCATCTCTCAGAAATGTCCTACTCAGAAAGGTCTACCCGCGAACCTTTCTCCCGCGCTGTTCCACGCTGTCCGAGATATGAAAAGCTATCTAACCGAAGATTACGTCCTGAAAAGGTGAGAGGAGCGAGCATGGCACCTTTGCATTTTTCAGTATCTTTTTATGAATCTTGATTGACACCGTCGCAAAAAGTCGTAGCGCAACGTAGAAAAATATTCGTTATTGATTCAATCTTTTATTAGATGACATCTTTGCCTTAGTACAACAACTTGTAAGACGAAAAATTGTTTGGATGTAGAAAGGAGTAGATAGACAAATAAATCTCAGATATGATATAAAATATACTGTGCATCAAAAGATTTCCATTTATATGCTTGAATACTGTCGCTACTTTTAAAAAAAGTTTATAAGTTCTCTTTACTTTACACTGTTAAATTTTATAGTTAAATTAACGAAATGTGAGTCGCCACTTCTCCTACTCAATAATATCGTTATTTTTTACTAAAACAATGGTTATATTCGACACTATACAGTACCAATTTAAAATTAGGGTAAGTTGGGGGAATATGCCAGTTGGGGAAATATGCCACTCGTTGTGTTTAACAATGATACCGATTAGCAGCGCTTGCGTTTAATGACACAGAATTATTTACAATTCTGTTCTTAACGTGTTGCACAAGCATCAAGAATTTTCTCGTACAACAGTATTGTTTTATGAGGTAAATATGACGGCATGGTATACGAAAAAGTACTTCTAATAACTTTTATAGCGTTAATAATTTTATAACTTTATATAAGTGTAAAATTTATTAACAGTTTTTATAAATTAACATCTTTATAATATATGATGCTTGATGGTAGCATCAAATTATTAAAAATTGCTTGTCAATTTAATTCGCGATTACTAGAGTAGTTTTAATTGCGTTTATTTAGTCCGGAAAAACAATTCGGCGCGCAGTTTGAAAAAGACTACAATATGGTATATATGCAAGTACATATATAGTATACATTAGTAATTCAAGATTGAATTATTTAAAGCAACAAAGATCCAGCTCGGACCGTAATAGGCAGTTACATTATAGTATTAATTGAGTTTTTATATAAGTGTGTTATTATTTAAACATTATACAATATTTAGCTCGATTAGCTTGTTAATCTATTAGTGTAGGTTAAAATGAAAATATTCAGTACATCGTTGATTCATTTCCTTAACAGTCGTACTGTACAGGCTCACCATAAGATGAAATGACGTCTTGGAGCAATATACCACTACTATTGTCAAGGTAAAATGACAGTAGTCATTTTCTCTAATATATAGGTTAGGATGCTACAAACAAACGTTTTGCCGCATAATTCCGTTGTGACAGGATATTCGTATTGATAAATACTTAATAAATAAACTTAAATGTTTATTTATTTGCTTATTATTGTATTATATTTATTTACTGCTCAATTCAAAATTCTGAATAGAGAATACGGTTTTTTAATCCATTTTAATGAATAGAATTTTCTTGATTACTGGAACTTAGACTACTTGTAACACTATGTAAATATAAAGTAAAATAAATATTTATTTATATGTTTCATACTTACACATTACACACTTTTACTTTTAAAAATGACCCAAAATGTAATTGGATAATACCTAATTGTTGCAGTAGATGGATTCACGAGGACAGTTTATAGAAAGATACATTTATGCTATTAAAAATCTCTCAAAATGTCTCAAAGTTTATTTTACATGTTGTATAACTTAATCTATGGAAGTTATTACTTATGTCCTTATATTGTTTATATTACCCATATATTATGTTACAAATGTTTATTTTCGTCACAAAAATCATTAATAATGTGTTCTTGTAATAAAAAAAACAAAATAAATGTTATATTTAGTATTTTTTGTATGTGGCATATTACCCCCATGGTGGCATATTACCCATTTGTCAGCATTTTCGTATTTCTTTATTTTTAATAACAAAAAATGAATATATTCGATTTCAATTATGCACAAATAATAGATATTTTACAATAAAGGCATTAAATCACAACGCTTGTTATTAGTAGCGAATATTTTATATTATTCCAATTTTACAAAATTTCTTAGACGTTTCGGTCTTAAATTAAACCATCCTCAGTAAATATTCATTAAAAATTCCTCATAAAAAATAAAAAATAAAATAATTTAACTTCTCAATTAAAAAGTCATAATATACTATAATTCTATAATTATTTAGTAACTACTCTAATTATTCGTGATGTTATTAATTCTTCCTTTATACCAAAAGAGTGATTCTTCGGCACGATTTATTCTTCGTTTGTCTCGAGAAGTATTCACCAAATTAGAGGATGGCGAATCTAGCCATAAGAGAAATACTGAGTTGCGATTGGTGAAAAAGTTTAGTAAGTGGGTTCACGATATTTTCCTGATTGGTCGAAATTGCTTAAGAGATAGGATTGGAATTATGATTATGGGGATAAGTTAGGTAGGGATTGGTGATCACATTTCGTTAGGTCTAGAGGGGTTGCGAAGATTGGTCAGGTTTGTAAGCATAATGGCCAATAAAGTTGCAGCTCGAGGATGCGGCTATGCGTGAACATATGCTAATGAGTTCAAGTACGCGCAAAGAAAAAGATGAGTTTAAATACGCACCTAAAAAAAGGTTAAATGGTCACGTTGTGATATAGAGTGTTACAGTAAGTTTTTATATATGTTACGTCCAAGGTTCCGCACGCATGGAACCTGAGGGGGTGAACGTAACAGGAAACTTGTCTACCGTCGTTGTCGGATCCTAGCTCCGGACCGCAAGGGAGCGAGGTGGGAAAACCGACTCGGACGGGAGGCATTACGTTTCGTCCTTAGGCTCTCGAAGAGCCGGGGGTCTGAAGGAGGACGAAGTAGAAGCCTCGCTCCGCTGAGCGACTCCCCGAGGCGGACGCACACGCTAAAGGCCGGGAAATGGGTCAGTGTGCCTTAGGGGCACACTTCTATCCCATATGGGTCTATCCCAGTACGTGCGAATGCCCTTATTTTCGGCCTTGGAAATAAATCCAAAGGGCCGGGGACTGAACTAAGCGCAATCGTGGTATGGCGTTATAAATACGAGATGTTGCTTGGAATAAAATGGTCAGAGTTTAATAATTTCGTAATTTAATTAAACTTTGAACTGTCGTTACATAAAGTGTTATATATATATATATATATA
>NW_017299323.1:106758-109140 GCF_001594075.2 Trachymyrmex cornetzi
GTGTGTGTGTGTGTGTATAAAAAGGAGTAAATTACGGAGAGGATAGCGAGAGAATAAAAAGGAAGGAGAGTTTTGGTGAGTGGATCTGAGAAGGTTTGGCAGAATTTCCTTTGAACGATAATAGTATTAACGCGGACAATAGTATTAACACATCCGGTTGATAGGAGCGACTAAATCACAAGGGGGATAGCGACGGGGGATTGAAGTTATAGCGTGAACAGACTGCAATGTTTTATTTCTTATATGTATTAGGTGCACAACTTTGCTTCCACCGTTTTCCTATAGATGGCTTTAGCGGTAAGTGGTGGTCGAAATAAATAGATCATAGACGTCATACAATAAACTTCGGTATCTGTCAACATAACCCCATAGAAACATTAATCGATTTGTGTCTGCATCATAAAATTATTCTCGATTGAAAATGTCAGTTTACGTGCCAAATTCTCGTCATTTGCGGGAGGTTTTAATTTTCTGCTTCAATATGAAGAAATCTTCGGCTGAGGCTCATCGAATGCTCTCAAATACTTATGGCGAGGCCGCTATTAGTGAAAGAACGTATCGTGAATGGTTTCAACGCTTCAAGAACGGTGATTTTGACGTCGAAGATTGGTATAGCGGTGGAAGAGAGATGGTTTTCGAAGATGCAGAATTGGAGGCATTACTTGATCAAGACTGGTGTCAAAATCAAGAAGAATTGGCACGATCATTGGGAGTGACTCAACAAGCCATTTCAAAACGCCTCAAAGCCATGGGAATGATTCGGAAGCAAGGAAATTGGGTGCCATAAGAGTTGAAGCCGAGAGATGTTGAACGGCGTTTGTTTGCTAGTGAAGGGATTTCTGCATCGCATTGTGACTGGGAACGAAAAATGGGTTCATTATGATAACTCCATGCGCTGGAAATCATGGGGAATTTCCGGTCATGCTTCCACGTCGACGGCCAAACCGAATATTCACGGCTCCAAGGTCATGTATTTGGTGGGACCAGCTCGGCGTAGTGTATTATGAGCTGTTAAAACCGACTGAAATGATCACAGGCGATCGATATCGAACGCAATTGATGCGTTTGAGCCGAGCATTGAAAGACAAACGGCCGCAATACAACGAGAGACACGATAAAGTGATTTTGCAGCATGACAATGCTCGACCCCGTGTTGCGAAAGTGATCAAGACATATTTGGAAACGTTGAAATGGGAAGTCCACCCGCCGTATTCTCCAGACGTTGCTCCCTCTGACTATCACTTGTTTCGATCAATGGCACACGGCCTGGCTGACCAGCATTTCCGGTCTTATGAAGAAGTAAAAATTGAATCGATTCGTGGATCGCCTCAAAAGATGACCAGTTTTTTCGACGCGGGATTCGTACGCTGCCCGAAAGATGAGAGAAAGTAGTGGCCAGCGATGGATAATATTTTGAATCATAAATGTATAACCAGTTCTTTACAATAAAGCCTCGAATTTCGGAAAAAAAAACGGCGGAAGCAAAGTTGTACACCTAACAGGCACTAAAAAGGGAATAAGAAAGAAAGAAATAAATAGAAAAGATCAAATAACCAAAAATGAATAACTGAAAAGAAACTAAATGAAATATTGAAATGAATTACTGAAAGAAAAACGGAGAGGAATTGTAGAATAGAAATATACCGACTTTCTACTGAGATGCTCATCGGTGGAAGTTCTCTGAGCAGGATGTGCGAGGTTGATGGTGTTCTTCAGCACTGACTTTAAATTCTGAGCTTTACGGATTAATTTAGAACAAAAATATTTTGTTTAACTGATCGGCTCTAAGAAGATTTTGTCTGTGTGTGTTAACTCCCGCAAGAATTATTTAATTAGAACTTGTTCCTTCTATGTCAGGAGAAAGTAAAAAGGCCTGGTACCAAAAAGGCGACGAGACACACGAAAGACTGGACAAAAGTCTGTCCGAGTGAAAAAAGGAAGAAAAAGTGCGCCCAGGACCGCGATTTATATAGCGGTTTTGTCCTAATTGATGCACTGAGAGAAATATTACCAATAACCAAAGTTTTGTTACTGACACAAAAACTATTTGTTGATATATGATCAATCAAACCGTTGATTACCACGACAATATTAATTTGTTGAATTGATTAACTAAACCGATCATTTAATGGTACAAAACTGTTTTGTATGATGTTTATAGATCTTTTGTAATTCGAAATAGAACATTTTGTTACCGGAACAAAATGAATAATATATAAGCATCCCGGGTAGAATTTTGTCGGGGCGTGCCCTACGTCCATATAGGGCCTGAACAGGCATGCCCTAAAATAGGTCTGTCAACGTTGGGCCCAAATAGGCATACCCTAAAATAGGCCTGCCATCGTTGGGCCTAGAAAGGGCCTAGAAAGGAAAATTCTAGAT
>NW_017299323.1:109234-109577 GCF_001594075.2 Trachymyrmex cornetzi
TTCTAGATGGAATTTCCTAAACAGGCCTTGAATGGGCACTGACGTGAGTGCCTTTAACAAGGCTTGTCATTGTTGGGCCTAGAAAGGGCGATATATAGATAATCCAAAATAAGGTCTAGTGAGGTGTTCCATGAAAGGGCCTAGATATTTACTAGATGTAGATACAACAGAGAGACCACCAGCGTCATAGGCTGTGTGGATCAGTGGCAGCGTCAAAGTCTACCAATTCGGAGCAGAGACCAGGCCTGGGATCGAGACGAGGAGCGCCCTGATATTTTTCTCTGTTGTTGTCAATTGTTGACACATGCCAAAATAGGACGTAATTAAGCTTGCCAGGATAGGG
>NW_017299323.1:109694-110685 GCF_001594075.2 Trachymyrmex cornetzi
TAGGGGTGTCCAGACAGAGCCTAGTTAGGCGTGTCCAGATAGGGCCTAGTTAGGCGTGTCCAGATAGGGCCTAGTTAGGCAAATCCAGATAGGGCCTAGTTAGGCATATCCAGATAGGGTCTAGTTAGACATATCCAGATAGGGCCTAGTTAGTCACATCCAAATAGGGCCTAATCAAATTTACAAATCGGGCCCTGATTTGCACGAGCGTTACATCTCTGTACAGGGCCTAATCGGACTTGCCTGAATGGGGCCTAGACAGAAATGGGGAAAAACTATCTAGGGCCTGTACGTGCCCACTTTTAAAATTCTACCCGGGATCTCTCACTTTCTACAGAGTGATTATGTTTGGCGTTTTTGAATTTCCTTAGCTTAGCAAAAAAGTATATAGATTTAGAGCAATTAAGATTACTAATCGCTTTGAAAAAGTACTTACCATGATTGATCATGGTGTGGCGAGAACCGAGAAATCCACGAGATTAGTCTCTAATTGTCTCGGCTTTATAAAGGTAGACGAATTTCTCTTACGAGAAGACACGCGATCTCTGATAGCTCCGCTATCAGAAACACTCCTTGCACTACCGTAGTGGATTATTTTGTTGAAATTACTAAAAGAATACTTATTTTGTAATGGCAACCAAATTTTACATTGGTATTTACAAAACGTGAGTAACCGAATAAATTTGTACTGTTAAATAAAAACATTTTGTTCGTCTTACAAAAAAATATTGTATTTTGTAATTTTAACGAAGTAATCCAATAATAATCGGCCATTGCCAAGTAGACACTACCGCATACTAAATTGACAAATAAGTTTAAAATATATAAAATAACTATGAAAGTAGCTATTAAATTAGTTACTAGTTACTTAAAAGATGTAACTAAGTTAAGTTATAGTTACAGATGGAAAGAAAGTAACGAAGTTAAGTTACAGTTACTGAAAAAAAGTAACTGTAACTGTAACTTCGTTACAAGTAACGAGTTACTTCCC
>NW_017299323.1:110959-111201 GCF_001594075.2 Trachymyrmex cornetzi
CTTGACCTTGACCTTGATGATGACCTTCAAGGTCATTTCAATATCAAGTCAATTTTTTCAAATGGAACCCCTTATTTTTTAACCCGGAAGTGGAAACAGAAGAAGATTTCACGTCCGCATGTGACCTTGACATTGACCTTGACTTCGACCTTCAAGATCATTTTAAGGTCAAGTCGATTTTTTTTGAACGGAACCCCTTATTTTTTACCCCGGAAGTGGAAAGCGCGGAAGATTTTACGTAC
>NW_017299323.1:111700-113646 GCF_001594075.2 Trachymyrmex cornetzi
TGTCCTATGTTTTAAGAAATAATATTTGATTAATTTCATAAAATTCTTCATCAAATATTTTTAAACTATTACACAATAAATTCCGTAGCTACATTAATTTATTTCTTTCTGTTGGTATTGTTGCTTATAATATGCTTGAAAAATAATAAATAAAGTAAACGATAAAGTTCATTTAGTTAAATAATCTTTAAACCTGCCTCTGCATTAATTGTTCAAGTACTTGACACACCCTTTAGTACGGACACAAACCGAAAAGAACTATAGAACCTCACCATGGAGCGTGTGTCCTAAAGTCGTACAGACAGGCGAGGCACAGCGAAAATACAAACAGGACCGATTAACTGGCTGTGTTTCCTCTATCTTTCCTCAACTGGATGGATGATTCCTCTATCTTGCCTTAAGGTTAAGGTCAAGGTCATATTCGGACGTAAAATCTTCCGCGCTTTCCACTTCCGGGGTAAAAAATAAGGGGTTCCGGTCAAAAAAAATCGACTTGCCTTAAAATGATCTCGAAGGTCGAGGTCAAGGTCAATGTCAAGGTCACATGCGGACGTGAAATCTTCCTCTGTTTCCATTTCCGTGGTAAAAAATTATGGGTTCCATTAAAAAAATCGATTTAATATTAAAATGACCTTGAAGGTAGCGGTGAAGGTCAAGGTCAAGGTCATATTCGGACGTAAAATCTTCCGCTCTTTCCACTTCCGGGTTAAAAAATAAGGGGTTCCATTTGAAAAAATTGACTTGATATTGAAATGATCTTGAAGGTCATCGTCAAGGTCAAGGTCAAGGTCACCATAAGTTAGCCTTGTCTGTACCCTACAACTTTTGTATAAACAAATTTCCTCCAAAATGCTTACCATCCGAGATATTCCTATCCGTTATTTAAAATGGGACACCCTGTATATTCGGTCACAATAATTGTGTTAAAGAATTGTTTGGAGTGAATAAAAATAAAGACATCTCGATCACATGTGTTTAGTTACATATTTCTTGAAGAGATTACCTCTACGTTCGTTCATCCAATCCTGACATATTATTCTGACATTAGATATTTCGTATTTATTATGAATCGACAACTAGTCGAGGAGATAAAGCTGGTTCATCCTTTACAATACTTATTACACTAATGTCCTTTATAACATTCTTAATTTTATCAGAAATGCCTGCAATATAAGGTATATTGTAAAAAATAGACAGTGCGCATTGTAGTTATTACTACAATAATATAATATTAGTAATAATAATTAGTTATAATATTAGTAATAATAATTGTATTAATAATTTTACACGGACGACCGATTTTATTGAAGTACTTAAAAATTTAGAACAAATTTGAAAATAATTTTATTATTAAATAATTATGTAAAAATCTCTCTCTCTCTCTCTCTCTCTCACACAAGCATGACGAGTAATTCTGCAAAAAGTTTTGACATTCTAGCAACTAGTTTGAATGTTCTATACAATTGTTTTGATGGTCCAACAAAATTATTTTTAGAACTCTGTCAAATTAAAATATTTTACGTAGGAAAAACTAGGACTAGTAGACTCATTTTTCAGTTTCAAATTTTTACAGATGAAAAAAGACTTATCAAAAAAATGAATTCTACGCCACTTATTACATACATTTGACTACTTAATAATATTTTAATAATAAGGGGAAACTGATAACTAATATGTAAAAAAATGCATTTTTCTAATGTATTCCATCTGATCTGGAGACACTGGTAGTGTCTCGGCGCTAAGCTGCACAGAGCGACACTGCCGTCCCTCCTTTACGCGAACCGACGAGTTGCGGCAGATCGAGATTATCGGATCTCAATAACGGCTGAACCGATCGCGTTCTATATATGCTCAATCGATAGCCACCACACGAATTGTGTGATAAAAGTGCTTCTATTTTTTTTCTACGTGCCCTACGATCGGAGATATCGCGACGCAAAGTCCGG
>NW_017299323.1:116681-117277 GCF_001594075.2 Trachymyrmex cornetzi
ACAATTGTGGCGCCAAGTTAAATTCTGTTAATGTAATTCTCTTCTAAGTGAAGTAGTGGGTATAAAAAGTAAAATATGCAATGAAACCTAAGTATACGTATATCTTATTGAAGGATTCCAATCCAAATGATTGAAATTCGTTTTAAATGAAATTATTATATCACAATTCATTCAAAGACATTTTCTCTTCCAACTGAAGTAGTGGTTATAAAAAGTAAAACACAAGTGATACCATCCTTATTATTTGCTTAATCCAAATGATACTATCTTTTATTTTTATGCAATGAAACCTAAGTATACGTATATCTTATTGAAGGATCTTCCTAAACCTAAGTATACATATATCTTATTAAAGGATTCCAATCCAAATGATTCAAATTCGTTTTAAATGAAATTATTATATCACAATTCATTCATAAACATTTTCTTTTCCAACTGAATAATTCTCTTTTTTCAAAATATTAATCAAAATATTATCACAAATTATCACAAAATTGCATTACCTTGCTCAATTAAAATTAAACCGTATATAAAACGAAAAAATTTAATTTAAATAGAAAAATTTTTCATGTAAAAACACTTGGCGCTGCTAGATC
>NW_017299323.1:117609-117947 GCF_001594075.2 Trachymyrmex cornetzi
AAACATTAACAGAATTTAACTTGGCGCCACAATTGTTGATATCAAATCTTTTATACAGATGATACATATATCATTAGATTTAGTAAATTTTGTGATTTCGTGTAATAATTTTTGAAGGGGAATAAAGCCATTATAACTTGGATTGGAATGTATCATATACAAAGAATTTCATCAAACAGCATTAAATTAACAGAATATAACTTGGCGCCACAATTGTTGATATCAAATCTTTTATACAGATATATATAATACATATATCATTAGATTTAGTAAAAATATTAACAGAATTTAACTTGGCGCCACAATTGTTGATATCAAATCTTTTATACAAATGATAC
>NW_017299323.1:118158-118636 GCF_001594075.2 Trachymyrmex cornetzi
GCATCAAATCTTTTTACGATTTAGTAAAAACATTAACAGAATTTAACTTGGCGCCACAATTGTTGATATCCAATCTTTTATACAGATGATACATATATCGTTAGATTTAGTAAATTTTGTGATTTCATGTAATAATTTTTGAAGGGAATAAAGCCATTATACATATATCATTAGATTTAGTAGAAACATTAACAGAATTTAACTTGGCGCAACAATTGTTGATATCAAATCTTTTATACAAATGATTCATATCATTAGTTCTACTAAACAGCAAATATAGTATTACTTGGGTTTTTATTTTGATAGTAGAATTTAACTTGGCGCCAGTTCTTGATATTATATCAAGACGATGGTCTTCTATATAATAAAAAAATCCCATCACCCCCATCGTTTTATAATTGTGATATAAAAATGTCAAGATATATCAAAAACGATGGTCATCTATATAGAAGAATTTAACTTAGCATCAATTGTTGAT
>NW_017299323.1:120073-125070 GCF_001594075.2 Trachymyrmex cornetzi
TTATTAATGCTTACACGTCACATCGTACTTAGCGCCGAGACACTAACAGTGTCTCCAGATAATACCTAGATTCAACGACAATCTCGATATTTCATTTTATTTATAATTATTTCATTTCAATTTTAATTATTTTCTACACCCTCTTCCTCGAAATACCTAGATCTTCAACGATAATCTCGATATTTTATTTTAATTATAATTTATTTTAAAATGTTGCCATCGCTGATTATCACAGCCGTCATGTGTGGTTGATCACGTTCGAACGTTCGAATGTGCAATGCTGCCTAGATTAAGTCAAAAGCCCTCTAGTATCGAAAAAACGAGATGGACATTTTCGCCTGGTCGATGACAATGATAATAACGACGACGTATCTTAAAAATGAGGTGAAAATTCAACAGTCCGGACCTTGCGTCGCGATATCTCCGATCGTAGGGCACGTAGAATTCAACTATCCCCGGGACCGAGGTAAGATGACTAATGGTATGGGGTAATTTAAATAACAATATTAAAATAAAGATTAATATCATTTATATTTATGTATATTACAAGGTACATCTTTGGCTACATATTAACAAAACTTTTAAAAAATGTATTTTAAACAGAAACATATTTATTATAAAATAAAAAAAATATAACTTTGTACCTTGTAATTAGATAAATAACAATTTATCTAATCCTAAACGTTATCCGAATTGCAGTTATAACTAACATAATACGATAAGTTACATTTTATGCATTTAGAATGTGCCCACATGTTCACAAAATCATCCTTTTAATTATTCTTAATGTTTTCACGTTACTATTACTACTGTTACGTCCAAGCCTTTGGAAATACGTTTAAACGGGAGAGACAAGAATGGAGTTGGAGAGGGTATGGAAGGACGCTTAGACTTTATCTCGCAGGTATGCGCGCAGTAGCGAACACCAGAGAGTCGGACGCACTTCCTATCGCTCCGGAATATGGGTCAATGTCCTGAAGGGACGCTATAACATCTGTTTCCTTGAGTGCGTACGTCGATCCAATTTCGAGTCAAGGAAATAAATCTCTATAACTCGGGAGTGGACCAGTTGCGATTTTTGGGAAACGGCGAAAGTACGAGGTCCTTTTTAAATTTAAAAAATCAACTGAAGAAAATCGATTTAAATAAAATTTAATTTTATTACTAAAATAAATTACAGTTTTGTAGAAAATTAAACAAAAAAATGTGATAATTATTGAGTTTATATAAAAATATAATAGTAATAAGGCTCAATAAATTAAAAAGAATTGAGAGAAAAAGGGCTACAAGCCTAAGAGTTAGTCGTTAGAAATATAAATTTAAAAAAAACACAGTATAAATATGTCATTTAGTCAGAATATAAAACTTTAATGTGCCGGCAATAAACAATATAACATAAACAACAAACGTTTTGATCCCTGTTGGATCATTATCAATGTTAAATATACAAAAATAAAACGGTAAAAATATTACAAAGTTGAAATTTTACAAAATTACAATTCGCTCTCAATCGCAAGTAAAAATATAATAAAACTCACATTAGTAATTATAATAAAATTCGCTCAGAATGAGTTGGAAGTTATGTGAACGTTGTAATAGGTAACAATATATGCTTCTGGTTATCAGTTGTAAAATAAAAATAATTCGTTTTTTATTATATTAACTACTGTGAGTTTTATTATATTTTTACTTGCGATTGAAAGCGAATTGTAATTTTTTAAAATTTTAATTTTGTAATATTTTTACCGTTTTATTTTTGTATATTTAACATTGATAATGATCCAACAGGGATCGAAACGTTTGTTGTTTATGTTATACTGTTTATTGCCGGCATATTAGAGTTTATATAAATTTTATAATTAAATTAAACATAATTATTGAGTTTACATAAATTTTACAATTAAATTAAGGTTAAACATAATCATTGAGTTTACATAAATTTTATGATTAAATTAAAATTGAACATAATTATTGAGTTTACATAAATTTTGTAATTAAATTAAAGTTAAACATAATCATTGAGTCTACATAAATTTTATAATTAAATTAAAGTTAAACATAATTATCGAGTTTATATACATTAAAAAAAAAACTTGACAATTTGGCATGATTAATGGTAGATCGCTATGATTTTTGGTTAATTATAATTAAAAACATTTATGCCGCTATTGAGTTTGATCGTGTATCTAAGTGTATATGTGAGTGTGTTATGTGTGTGTGATGACGGAGAGGCAATACATGTTAGGTTATTAGCTAAGTTCGTTGATTATGACAGAGGAAGGGGGAAAGAAATTCAGAAAAAAGACTACGGGGACTAGGAAAGGATGGGAGGGAGTGAGGAAGGTAAACAGGTATAAGAGCTTCGCTAGGTTGGCCATTTATGGCATTTCTAATGGTATCTGGATCTGCGTTTACGAAATCGATGGTGAAAGAATTCGGGGGAAGGAGTTCGGTGGATACTTGAAATCGAGAAAAAAGGGAAGCTAGCGATTGAGGATTTTCGTGATGGAAATAGTAACGAGGACGAGGAGGGGGAAGTTCGTATAAGAGCTCTACGCTTGATATAGAGTCAGCGGGTGAAACGGGACGAGGAGACAGAGAGACGGACTGGATGGAAGAATCGGGAGTGTGAGGCGGAGTGAAAAGGCTGAAGGAGTTCAAGGAGGAGGTGTGGCAACGGGATGAACTATTACAGGAGAGGGGGACCGAGGAGGAGGATTTTCAACAGGATGACCATCACTAGAGTTATCTATTAGATTATTACCGTTGCTATTGTTACTGTTATTTTCTGGATTGATAGTATCGTTATTTTTGTTGTTGATTTTTATACTGCCACGGAATTCATTGTATGCTTCATCCAAGAGCCGACGGGCCTCTCTTAGTCGTTGGGCGCGTAACCGTTTAATTGCATGGGAAGGGCGTACGCATTGTCTATCACTCACTACGGTGATTAAATGACATGCTTTATTATCAGGCTCTGCATAACAAGAGGAAGGGGGATATAAAAAGTGAAGTTCGCGAATTAAGCGGACTTTCAAATAATGGATATAGAATTCATCGAAGAAATCTATGAACGTGGGAGGATAAGAATGACAGGTGAATTATGGAAGCAAAATTGAGAGTGCAGAGACGCTGATAGGGGTTAATATTTCGCGAGAGAGTGATCTAGTAGGGTTCGCGAAGTAAGTGGTTAGGGGAAGTGACTTATGCATCCGGCACACCAACGCGATGTTCGTCGCGCGCGACACGCGATATCCAATGAGTGTACAGCTTTACCGATGTTCTCATTCTAAAGATATACTCTCATTAGATATCACGTGTCGCGCGCGATGAACATCGCGCTGATGTGCCGGAGCCATTACTGTTGTTTAGAAACCGTGCAGATTTGGACCCAGAGATTGGAAGGTGTCCTCAGCTGGATGTCGGGGGGGCTTTGGATGAGTCACTCGACAACTTTTCAGGTATCGGGAATCGAAAAGATGGTAATGTTCGCCCGATTGCGAAAATCGCGCACAGAGTTTAGTGTACAAATGTGCTAAAGCGAACTGAGTTTAATGACTGTGTAAAAGCCCTTTTTTCTATATTTCTCTGCTCTGTGTTTCGCGATGTCGCGGTTTATATAGGAATTGTTTAGGGGGAGGTTCCATGGTAGGGTGTATCTAATTGGGAAATTGGGGAATCAGGTTCGCAGGATTCTGAAGTGATACAGTTTCGATTCGTCATTGGAAAATTGCCTTCCGGTTAGCTCCACCCGCTGTGTCATTTTTTATTCGTTCTCACGTTGAACGATGGATAAATATCTCTGGATTAGTTAATCGAGAGTCGCGGTTCGTATTGATTTTTCTCAGTGTCGGAAAATGTCATATTACTAGATTTATAACCCTGTCTTAAGCCTAAGCGTGGGACCATTATCGTTGGGTCCGCGTGATATCGGTGTGAGATGGTTAAACATTTCGTCTTCTTTCGAGTGTCGGTCCGCGCTATCGCTCTTATTATCGCGGGGATTATTTCGTGACTTGGCTTAGCGCCTTGGTACCAACGCTATTTGGTGATTATTTGATGTTGATTTTCCACGATGCTCGAACGTTTGATTGTCAGCGTTATGAGAGAGTTTTTATCGCTGATCTCTCGATTTTAGGCAAACAAGATTTTGTGGCTGGAAACTTCTTTCGAATTTGTGTTATCAATTGGATTTGTTTATATCTTTGTTGATTGAACGGTCGCGAAACGAAGAAATCGTGGAGTCCACCGAACGTAACACTACTTCAATTACACTTAAAAGTAATTCTACAAAAGATAGAAGGATACATGGACGTATTTTATATATAATTATATATGTTTGTGAATATTTATACATTTTTATGTATAAATGTTCATAAACATATATAATTCATTATATTATGTATGTTTGAACATATTTATACATATTCATGCATGAAAAATTTTTATACGCGTATTTTAACTATTATTATATATTAAAAATCACAATTCAGGAGCTACGAACCAAATTAATATATTTGTCGTAATACAACAGATAATAATGTGCAACGGTGATGTAATAATTAAGCCACGCTAAAATGATCGTATAATAACTTAAGAACCATTGCGTAATAAAGTCACCGAAAATAAAATTGAGACCACATCTTAGAATTTGTGTACAATTTTAAACACTATTACTAATAATAGACTGTTCTGCCAATAAAATAAATAACATATATACATAAACAACGAAACGAAGTAAAATATAAATCAATCTATAAAATTTATAAACAAAACGTTTCGACCTAAACACGAGGTAATCTTCAATTGTTCAACTATTTCAAATATATAATTATCATACAATAAAAGAAAATACCAGAACATTTGTCTTCTCTGTTCATTACGATGTGTGCAATTCGGCAGAAACTTAGTTACAATGCGTGTAATAGTCGAGCGGTGGTAACAACTCTTGGTATTGTTAACATGTATCAAAATTCGATAAGCTCCCTTTTAATTTC
>NW_017299323.1:125092-125852 GCF_001594075.2 Trachymyrmex cornetzi
GGGGGGGGGGGGGATGGTTTATTATAATCTGCGCATTACCAAAAAACCTATAAAAGTAAGATTGTCTACATAACAATTTGCTTATATTTTATCATACGTCTATTGAAAATTGTGATATAAAATGCGTTCAAAAAATTATACGTAATTAGTGTATATAATATTAATCAAAATTCTAATGGAAATAACTGAAACTTAACAAAATTATGTATGCCCAGGTAAGGTTTGCCGACTCTCACCCGATGTTGAACGTTGGGCCGACGTTGGCGAATTCACGGCAAACCGACAGTCATTAATCGAACATGGTGCGACGCCGGCCCGACGTACATTAGCAGACACTTACTCGATGACGATCTTTGGCCAATGTCTGGCCAATGTTAGCACTATGTTGGCAACTGGTTGTTACGCCAACCTCGGCGCGACGTCGGCACAGGCTAAGTTAACCGACTCTTATTTCAAGACAACTTCAGGCCACGGCCGGGCCAAGGTTGGGTCAACGTTGGCAGTACGTCGGCAACCGGTGGTGACGCCAATCACGGCGCGACGTTGGCCCAACGTACGTTAGCCGACTCTGACTTATTGACGAAGCTCGGGCCAACGTTGGCAGAATGTCGGCAACCGGTGGTCACGCCAATCACGGCGCGACGTCGGCCCGACGTACATTAGCAGACACTTACTCGATGACGATCTTTGGCCAATGTCTGGCCAATGTTAGCACTATGTTGGCAACTGGTTGTTACGCCAACCTCGGCGCGACGTCGGC
>NW_017299323.1:126099-126869 GCF_001594075.2 Trachymyrmex cornetzi
GTTGGCAGCATGTCGGCAACCGGTGGTCACGCCAATCACGGCGCGACGTCGGCCCAACGTACATTAGCCGACACTTACTCGATGACGACATTTGGCCAATGTCTGGTCAACGTTAGAACTATGTTGGCAACTGGTTGTTACGCCAACCTCGGCGCGACGTCGGCACAGGCTAAGTTAGCCGACTCTTATTTCAAGACAATTTCAGGCCACGGCCGGGCCAAGGTTGGGTCAACGTTGGCAGTATGTCGGCAACCGGCGGTCACGCCAATCACGGTGCGACGTCGGCCCAACGTATGTTAGCCGACTCTTACTTATTGATGAAGCTCGGGCCAATGTTGGCAGTATGTCGGCAACCGGCGGTCACGCCAATCACGGTGCGACGTCGGCCCAACGTATGTTAGCCGACTCTTACTTATTGACGAAGCTCGGGCCAATGTTAGCAACATGTCGGCAACCGGCGGTCACGTCAATCACGGTGCGACGTCTGCCCAACGTATGTTACCGGACTCTTACTTATTGATGAAGCTCGGGCCAATGTTGGCAGTATGTCGGCAACCGGTGGTCACGCCAATCACGGCGCGACCTCGGCCCAACGTACGTTAGCCGACCCTTACTTACTGACGACGCTCGGGCCAACGTTGATAGTACGTCGGTAACAGATTGTCTCGCTAATCTCGGCGCGACGTCGTCCCAGGCTGTTATCCGACTCTTATTTCAAGACAACTTCAGGCCACTGTCGGGCCAATTCACCAGTCAAAGGAATTCCTTTG
>NW_017299323.1:127389-139771 GCF_001594075.2 Trachymyrmex cornetzi
AAGGTAAGTGTGTTTTTCGAAATTAATTTAAATATCAAATTTCAGGTAAGACAAAAGAATCTTAATCATACATTTTCAGACATCTTGTGTATTAAATATCTATATTTAAAAAATGATTTTTTTTATATAAATATTGAACTAGTGTCGGCTCGACATTGGTATCCGGCGTTGGACCGACGTCGGTGATCAGTATCGGCTCGACGCTGGCTTTTAACGTTGGGCCGATCTTATCATTTGGATATTTTATCGACATCGGCTCGACATCGGCATCTAACGTTGGGGCGATGTCGGTGACCAATGTCTACCCAACACTGAAATTTAATGTTGGTCCGACGTCGGTGACCAATGTCGGCCCGACACTGGCGTTAATGTTGGGCCGATCTTATCATTTGGATATTATGCCGACGTCGGCGTGACGTTACAGTCAGTACCGGGCCGACAGTCGGAAGTTGGCAGCCGACATTGGCCCGATGTTGACCCAGTTTTAAAATCGTACATGGGTGTATTTCTGTTACAATGTCCATCATGCTTGTTCATCTTTTTTCATATTATTGTGTTCATTATTGTATTCGAATATCTGAAGACGGCTCAATCTAGAAATTAATACATGTAATATTATGTATTATATTATGTAAGTTCAATTACGGATTATTCATCTTGAAATCTCTTATGTTATGACTTTTATAACTGACTCTTACATGCCCCTTTTACCCCCCCCCCCCTCTCTCTCTCTCTCTCTCTCTTTACATTGTTTTTTTTTGGATTAAGAGTCGTTTGTTCTTGATAATTTATTGCGTGTTTTTTTAAAATTTTGGTATTAAATGTAAACACTAACCTATGATTACTGAAGAAATAGAAAGTGATTTAAAAACTTTTTTTCTTTTTTTTTGCCTTCCCAGGAGTACTCCATGCCTAAGGAATTTTCAAACAATCGATACATGACCCGCTTCATAACCTCCTTTGGGGTTGGCCCGCCAATTTTGCTCAATTCTACCACCTGCAAAAAAAGAAAGTTTAGAGTAAACACGTCGTAACATTTCCGTAAAATTACTAAAGTACCAAGTTCTGTCTATTTTGTTCGGTTTGTAACCACTCTTCGCCTTGAATTAACCCTTCCGAATCCATAGGAAGTAACTTTAATATTGGTATTGGCTCACATGAAAAGCTTGTGGGTTTTACATTCGTGTTTGAAACATTTTTCATCAATGAAGACAATGACTCAGAAATTGCATCAAATTTTATATGCAAGAGGTTTATGTTTATCAGACATTGATTTTGATTTTCTGTAATCAAATGAAACAAACCATTCAAGCATCGCAAACAAGTAAAAATAATTATATTGTACAAAAAAATTTCGGATTCGAAAACCTTTGAATTCGAGGAATTGTGCTTTCATTGTCTTCTGTTTTTCGTATTCTGTTACATCCTTATTAATTTCAGAATAAATAGAATTTTTGTGTACAGTTTTTTTTTCCATGTGTTTCTTCTTTGTGGTAGCTTAAATAATAGTATAAACAATAATTTAATTAATTACTAGACTTATTAATAGTGTATGAATAAACAGATACATTATAGTATTACCAACAAATTTGTTACATTGAATTGAATATTCATTTGAATCATCGGTAGATGTTTCAGTATCTACTGATATGTCACTGCTATTAAAGGTGGTTTGTGACTTTCCAGTTTTCTTCGACATTTGGGAGTTGCTTTTATTCTTTCTTTCAACCAGTGATTCATCATTGGAGGTTAACAAGTCAGTTGTTTCTGCTTTTTTAGCTTTATGTTGCGCATGATTAAAATCCTCTAAATTTGTAAATAAAATAATATTAACAAATACACACATAAACATTTAAAAATGACTAAACTAAAAAATTTTGAACAATTTTTCAAAAATACTGTTATGACAATCTTATGTCTACAAGATAAGACCGCGCCTCACAATTAGTTGAGAATTTATATTTAAGTTTAAAAAGTTAAAGCTAATATTCTCAAGGTTGCCACAGAAAATGAATTTCAAAATTCTCTTCCAGCTTTTCCAGATAAAAATGGAAAATTTCCATGCCCAGTATAAAATAAATTGTACTTTAATATTTATAAAATTGTAGGAAAGTTAGCTTATATTATTAAAAACGCAAAAGAAGCTTAGTTAGGATAATAAAATTTTGGATGAAAGTTCAAGCTAACAAAAAAAATTAGTATTGGAATAAAGAATGCAGTTATAACGAAAAAGTTATAACGAAATTACTGAATAAAATATAAATTTTAACTATTTTATTAAAATCATTTAAAGAGTGCACGAGTTTTGAACGTATTTAACTATAAATGTAAGAGATATAATATTTAGAAAATAACAATTATTTGGAATAAGAGCAGTTTAAGAAAATTTTGAGCAAACTTCAAATTCTAGACACTTTTATATTTTCCCTGACTTTACCCGATTTTCCAAGTCTGTGGCAACTCTGTTGATATTTCAAGATTTTCCCCTGGTAGTCACTTTCAGAAGGTAAAATAGATAAATGTTAACATTTAAAAGGTAGATGAGAAAAAATTTGTAATTTACTTTAATCGCTTCAATACATACCGTAAGAGCCTAGAAACGTTGTGTCAAATAATTTCCACGACTCATCAGGTTCACGTTGATTTTTAATAAATTCCGCAGCTTTATAACTCAGTTTCTTAGGCGGCTAATAACATTGATTATTTTCTTTATTATACCACGTCGCAGGTACAGCTTCGACTTTATTTTCTTTATTGAATTTTATAACTATCCACGGCATTGTATGGATACTTTCACACTGTGTATTCGAGTTTTGTGTTATTTATTTAATTTTGTATATTATACTTAAACAAAATGTAACAAATATATTTATTCACATAAAATAAAGATAGTTAAGTGGCTTCAAAATAATAAAATGTAAACAACAAAGAGCTTACAGCCACAACGCCAAATGTAATTCGCACAATAATTTATTTAATACAAAAAAAGTATACGTTTCGTTCCAGATTGGAACATCTTCAGTACATCGAGAATAACAAATTATTACATAGATAAAAATTTTTTCTTTTTTAACTGACAAGCAAGATAAAAGTCATTCTAAGTTAATATTAAATTCGTTGACAATCTCTCTTAATAAAATTTAAAAGATACAATAATACGAATTCACACATTCAGATTTCCAACATAAAAATTATAAAGTAGCCAAGAATTTCGAGTAAGGATGTTATAAATATTTATAATTTTAATAAGTTATTGTATCTTTTAAATTTTATTAAGAGAGATTGTCAACGAATTTAATATTAACTTAGAATGACTTTTATCTTGCTTGTCAGTTAACAAAGAAAACATTTTTATGTAATAATTTGTTATTTTCGATGTACTGAAGATGTTCCAATTTGGAACGAAACGTATACTTTTTTTGTATTAAATAAATTATTGTGCGAATTACATCTGGCGTTGTGGCTGTAAGCTCTTTGTTGTTTACATTTTATTTATTCACAATTCGAACTTATAAATTAGTTGTGCAACAATGAGAAACATACGAATTGATTTTTATATGGTAACACAACTACTTTTCTATTGATCATGCTCGTGTCCCAAATTTTAAGTTCCGAATCTTCTTTAATTATTATGTTTATATCAAAATGCATTGATGAGCATGGTTTTTTAAAAAATTCTTCAAGTTTCCGAAATGTGTAACCCAATATCACTGTTGAATTTTTATAACAAGCAATATTGTGCACTTCTACAAGAGTACCATCATTTGTCTCCACGAATCTGTCTGCTTTTTTTGTAATATTAATGCAATAATCTGTAGTCTTAATTTTTTTATATTGCGGAGATGTACATCCATTGATCAACGATCCTTGATAATGTGGCATTAGAAATTGCATTGAATTTGTACTGCATTGAACTGTACTTTTTGACTCGAATAGATGCTGTTCTTCATACGTGCGTCGAATAACTTGTTGTAATGGTTGATTATGTTTTCGAATCAAATGTTTCAACATCTGAAGATAATTTTCAAATTCAAACGCACTCGTATTATCCAGCGGTTCAAACAGTCGAACACAATCGCCTAAATGTATCAAACAGTGTACGCTATGAGAGATGAAATCTGGTCCGTACAAATTAATTGAATTCCGTATAAAACATTTTAGGAGTCTCTCTGCGTAAGAAACGGTTGTTTCAAAAGTAGCATGACGCGGACTTATAAGAATTAAACTTGCTACACTTAACGTTAAAAAATTATGATATTTAGATACTGGTAATATTTTCGTTAACACTAACGGACCACTATACAATAAAAAAAATCGAAATTCTGTGGCTTTAAACCTTTTACACTCTTCTATCGATCTTGTTTTACGAGAAAATTCGCATGGAATATATTTATTTAATCTTAACAACCGTTGCGATAGATTTTGTACATCTCGAGCACATAATTTATGTGGAGGTTTTCCAAAAATCAAACCGTACCGATTATGACACAAAAGCCTTTTACATGTGCCTAGTAAAAACGCATGCATATAGTCTACGGGAATATTGTTAATCATATCAAAATTCGGTAAGTTCAAAAAACTGCTTGAATCAACATGATGCTCAGACTGTTCTTCATTTCGAAATGAAATATCGGTCCTCTTAGTGCAATCAGTTTCAATAAAACACATTACATTATGGTACATATCTTCTGCTATTGTGCATTTTGGACACGAATAATATCCGGAATGCCCTTTAATACTAAAACAAGCGATTTTGCTGGCGTGTCACAGATTAACATTGAAACTTTGAAATTATAACGAATCGAGTCAATTGTAATTCCATTGCATGATAATTGAGTACATTCATCAATAAAATCGGATAAAAACTCATGTGGATTTGGTTTTCCATGGCCATGAAAGAGAGCTACTAAAAACACTTTTCTTTTCAAAGTTGACAGAGATTTTAATGAACATAATATTGGCCAAAAAGCACTATTCGTACTTTTTGATATAGGAAGCCCATCAATATTTACAGTCAGATCTATATCTTGATTGGCATGAATTTTTATCCTCTGTTTAGTTACAAGTGTATTCAATGAACTTTCAATTCCAAAGTAATAGTATAAGCCCGAGCTTATCTTTTTGACATGTAATGTACGAGGTGTTTTTAAAAATGTTCTAGGATCTTTTGGTAAAATATTCTTTAATGAAGGCAGCATATGCAAAACTTCAAACAATTTTCGCATAGACGTTAAATTGATATTTTCACTAATTGCCCACTGCGCTAAGGCAGATGTAAAAGTTTCTTTGAACGTTTCATGATCACATGAAGAAATATTGTTTGTGCATGACCGAGAATTAATATTCGTATGTTTCTCAAATGTTGAAGACTCTGTTACAAGTTCGCTTTCATTTTTTTCCGCAAAGTAAAAATTTGAAGTATCATTTGAAGATAATGAATTACATAATAAAGGAGTTAGTATTAATCGACGAAAAATTATTTTGCTCAATCGAAGCGATGCGTGTAGTTAAATTATCATTATCCGTAAATAGTGTATCAGCCGTCAAATGAGAAGCATTACTAATTATTGCTAATGATCGTTTTAGTCATTTATTAGCTTTTCTTAAAAGCTTTCTATGCTTTTGTTTTTCAATGTATTCCATTATTTATTTCCAACAATGATAACTACCTTCTACAGATAAATTTAATAATCTTCAGCTAAAAAAGAAAAAATACAAAATCTTAATTGTTGCGAATAAAAATTTAAGTTAATTATAACCTGCTCATTATTGAAATACAATTTAAAAATTGAAGTGATAAGAATAAAAATATCAAGAAACGCCAATAATCGGTCAAATTTAGATGTTATAAATACAATACATTCTCAATTTTTAAATTTAATTATCTCAGATGTGATTGTGCGCGAAACGTTCGAACACTAACCACGATCAATCTGAGATGTTAATAATATAAATACGATGAGGCGCCGAAACATTCGGACATTCCTATATATGAAATAATCCCTCTAAAATTAATTTAGTAAAGAACTTTTTTGCGAAAAATATTACCTCAGCCGAGATTCGAACCTGGGACTTCTCGACTTTCCGTGGCGAGCGTCTTAGCCAACTCGACACAGGCAATGATAAATTCAATCACCACGAAGAAAACTTCCCTATAGTTGCAAAATAACGGTGAAATTATTTATATAAGTTTTGTTAATTTAGTATAAATTGGTTACATTTTACACTGAGGAAGACTTTGTAAGCTGAAACGTTTCTAATTTATTGATAGTTTTTATGAGAACTTTATGAGAATTTTGTTTTAAATAAACTTGATTTTATGTGATATATTTGAAGTTATATCAAAATATTATTTAGCTCGAATAAAGCCATGTATTCATAATTATATGGATATTATATTTTAAATAGAAACAAACTTTATCTTAATGTATAATAAAATAATATGATATTCTTTTTTTTTATATTAATTAATACATAATATCATAATAATTTGTTATTTAACAGCCATTTATTTTGCCTTATGAAAAGCAAATAGTTTTCATGAGACCAAATAAATGGCTGTTAAATATCGAATTATAATGATATTATGTATTAATTAATACTAAAAAAAAGAATACCATATTATTTTTATTATACATTAGGATAAAATTTGTTTTTATTTAAAATATAATATAAGTTTATATAAATTATAAAAAATATTTTATAATAGAAATATTATACATGTTTCAAGCCAAATAAAAATAAATTACATGAAAATATAAAATGATACATGCATATGATAAGCAAACTTAAAAAACAAATTAAGATAAATGTCCCAATTATTGCCAGTGTCCCAATTACTGCCGCTTTTTTAAATTATGGTATTTATATAAAAATGTCAGATCGTTATACATTAAGGGAGGGGTATAGTTAATTCGCGGTCAAAAGAAGGCATGTTTTTATGAATTTTTTTAGGCGCTCTGGTTAGTGCCAGTGTATTGAAATAAAATTATAATAATAAAACTACATCTCAAGAATATTCAGTAAAAATTTGGACGAAAAAAATTAAAAACTGTGCAAATGGCACGCGATCGACGGAGGCGCCTCGAAAAACCTGCGGTGCGCAACATTTCTCGGCACTGAATCATCTGAAATCAAAAAACCAAAACTTTTTAGTTAGTTTATGAGTTTCTTGAGGTAACATTGTCGAGATTTTTTTTTTTTAGTGATTATTTTTTTTTTAACAATAATAAATAAATCGGAATTTTGAGTAAAAATCGTACTTTTTTTTTCAAGATGTTACCAAAAATTCAAAAATCGATTAAAAAAAAAAATCTCGACAATGTTACCTCAAGAAACTCATAAACTAACTAAAAAGTTTTGGTTTTTTGATTTCAGATGATTCAGTGCCGAGAAATGTTGCGCACCGCAGGACGTCTTTTTTTCGAAGCGCCTCCGTCGATCGCGTGCCATTTGCACAGTTTTTAATTTTTTGCGTCCAAATTTTTACTGAATATTCTTGAGATGTAGTTTTATTATTATAATTTTATTTCAATACACTGGCACTAACCAGAGCGCCTAAAAAAATTTATAAAAACATGCCTTCTTTTGACCGAATTAACTATAACCCTCCCTTAAGAGCATTTTTAATGTTAAATTTAACTGTCATATAAATATAAGCACAACTGTATAAGATATTCGATATATATATGTTTTATATTTATAAAGTAAGTAAAGAAATTAGGAATGTCACTGAAGATGTAAATTCCATGATCTTCTAATTAGAAGTGAAGCGGAACTGCATGATTTTGAAAGTGCAAGCAAACGTGATATTTTGACTTTTTTATATGTAAAGCAATTTTATGATAATGTTTAAATGATATTTCAATAAAATAAGCGTAAAAAAGCGATGAGTTACTTTTTTATTTAAATTATTAAAATAATAGCATTAGGGACAATCATTTAATGTTTGCTTGCATTACTGCCGGCAGTAAATGAGTCCATTATGAGTAAATATGTAACTGTTTATATGTGACGTTTACACCGTGCGTTTAGGGCCTCTTTCACCAACCTCCGGTTAACTTAATCGTCGATTAATCCATCGGAATTGACAAATTACATCTATCATCAAACAAAATGACAAATGAGATTGGTCAATTCCGATGGACTAATCAACGATTAAGTTAACCGGAGATTGGTGAAAGAGGCCCTTAGTCCGCGGTCTATACGATAGGTGCGTTTGTTTAACCTATAGGGTTAACAAGGATATCTATTGTAAGCCGCGGCTTAAATACACGGTGTAAATATTATAGCCTATGATACATCGGATTGCTCGCTTCAAAAGTATTGCGGGGCCTACAATAGAAGTCGTAACGGTCGTAGAGTCTTAAGTCGTTAAAAATTAACCAATCGCAATCGAATATGAGAAGAATAATCGACTATGATTGATCAATTTTCTACTTCTTAAGACCTTATGACCGCTACGACTTCTATTGTAGACCTCGCATATAAGAAATATTTCTTTTACTTTTCCCGAGCTGAGCAAACAGGCCTTTTCGTAACACTTTCTTTAGAGAGGTGTTACGAAAAGGCCTGTTTGCTCAGCTCAAAAAATATCCAAAAATGCAGATAGACATAATAGAATTTTGATTTACTTACCTTATTCAAACCAACAGAAAACTTTTTCCCCTTTTTAATAGCTAGGCGACACGTGCAGGACCACACGGCAATACGGCGACGTGATTTCTTCCAAATTCTAATGACTCACGTCGCAGAAATGGCGGCTTCTTTTTCTTAGCGTGATGTCTTCGACTTTGATCACTGAGTTAATACGGGCAGAATCGAAATAGCCGCTTTAAGCGAATAACGAGAACCGATATGCTGAATACGAAAGTCTAGAATTATTCTGAGTTTAATTCAAATGCGCGTTTGAAGCTGGTCACCGTCACTGACTTGTTGAACCGAAACGTTCGTCCCAACGAAAAATTTCTAGAAATGGCGGCGATTCGGCCAGAACGACTACGCGACAAACAAACAAAACACGCATGTGCACGCGTGGTGTAAGATGCGTGCACGCAAGGACAAGCGCAGAAGCGCTTAAAGTGCGTTCACATGCGATAACGTCAAGCAGCGAAAGCAGCAATCAGTCAGCGAGGCGATATTTTTTACACCACTGTAATGATACGTTTCCACTGAGCGCGTCACCCGGTCACGCATCGCGTCGTCCGTCCGCGTCACGATTAATCAATCAAAACATCCTATTTTATTGTATCATTTGACGGTTAACTCGTGACGCGGACGACGCGTGACGCGCTCAATGGAAACGTACTCGTAAGAGTATATCCACACAACTTGCATAACTGCATAAACGTATGCATAAAGAAATTTATCCATTTTACGTGTATCTTTAAAAGAGAAATGCAATTGGATAATTTTCTTTATGTATACATTTATGCGGCATTTATGCAAGTTGTGTGGATATACCCTAAATATCTATAGCGACGTAAAAAATATCGCCTCATTGATGATCGCGCGTATCATCTCATCCTTGTTGAATATTTGACAAAGAGGATAAAATTATACCAGTGAGCATTGCAAACATTTGCAGCTATAATAGATATTTTAAGCCATAAGCAGGGAGCACAGACTTAAAGTTTGTTCGCATCGCATGCTCCAATATGCTCTTATCTCCTACTCACTTCAATGCACTCATTAGAGTAAGTAGGAATTATGGTAGGAGTATGTTTGGTGCATGTTGGAACATGCGACGTGAACAAACCTTTGGATAACCTATAACGCATAGTGCATATAAGAATATCAACCAATAAAAATTTTTCTTTTCCGTGAAGTGGAAGGAAAGGAATGATTCAGTTGGGGAGGAAGGATTGGTTAATTCTCTTATGGGTAATGCGTTATGTTTTATGCAAAAATCTGTGTCGCGGCCAATAAACGGCGAGCACAGATTCTTGCATAACGCATAACACATAAGGCATAAGAAATTCAACTAATCAGAGTTCTTTATATCGTGGAAAGGAAGGAAACGAAGGATTCTGATTGGTACATTTTCTTATGCATAATACGTAATACAGCCAATCAAAAAACAGGATTTCGATGATACGAAGCAAAATCCATCGGAATCCTGTTTTCTGATTGGTTACAGAGCGTCGTACGACACACATCGGATGCAGTGTGAATCCAGCATTTCCAGGATTAAAGTATACGCATTAATACGTGTTTATAAGATGGAATTTATGCAGAGAACGACAAAAAATTTTTCTTAAGATTTCAATTTTAAAATTTTTTGTCGTCGGCATAAACTCAACCTCACAAACATTAATATGTATACTTTAATCATGGAAAAGGTTTTCGAATTTGTGGAAGAGAAAAAAGTATTCGTTATACAAAAATTACGACTTAGTCGGTAACAGACTTTATAACGAATTTGTGGCACACAAAAAACTTAAGCAGTAAAACGTAAACAGTACAGTATGTACATACGACATACATACAATGTCTACCGATGATTGTACTTGACACATTCATGAAGATATGTTCAGCGGACATACATGGAAAGCGCATTCACGGATGTACATGGATGTATGTACGTACGACATACATACAATGTCCGCCGACGAATGTATATTTACATCCATGAAGGTATGTTCAGCGGACATACATGGAAAATGCGTTCACGGATGTACATGAAGGTATGTACGTACGACATACATACAGGGTGCGTTCTTTTAGGCAACGGATTTTTGGCAGTCGCTGCGCATCGGAGCTGCCGATTACGTGTTTTTTAAACGATCACGCAGATACGTAGCCGGCTGCGCAGCTAATTCTATTCGTCTGCGTATCTACTGCGTATCCATTGCCAAAAGAACGAAAATCTGCGCTGCAATCAATTGTGCAGTTGTGCTAAAGAACGAATTACTGCAAGAACTGCTGTATCCGATGCCTAAAAGAACGCACCCACAATGTCCGCCGATGAGTGTATATTTACATCCATGAAGGTATGTTCAGCGGACATACATGGAAAGCGCAATCGCGGATGTACATGGACGTATGTACGTACGACATACATACAATGTCCGCCGATGAATGTATATTTACACCCATGGACGTATGTACATACGACATACATAAAATGTCCGCCGACGAATGTATATTTACATCCATGAAGGTATGTTCAGCGGACATATATACAATGTCCACCGACGAATGTATATTTACATCCATGAAGGTATGTTCAGCGGACATACATGGAAAGCGCATTCACGGATGTACATGGACATACGTACGTACGACATACATACAATGTCCGCCGATGAATGTATATTTACACCCATGGACGTATGTACATACGACATACATACAATGTCCGCCGACGAATGTATATTTACATCCATGAAGGTATGTTCAGCGGACATACATGGAAAGCGCATTCACGGATGTACATGGACATACGTACGTACGACATACATACAATGTCCACCGACGAATGTATATTTACATCCATGAAGGTATGTTCAGCGGACATACATGGAAAGCGCATTCACGGATGTACATGGACGTATGTAAGTACGAGATACATACAATGTCCGCTGATGAATGTATATTTACATCCATGGACGTATGTACATACGACATACATACAATGTCCGCCGACGAATGTATATTTACATCCATGAAGGTATGTTCAGCGGACATACATGGAAAGCGCATTCACGGATGTACATGGACGTATGTAAGTACGAGATACATACAATGTCCGCTGATGAATGTATATTTACATCCATGGACGTATGTACATACGACATACATACAATGTCCGCCGATGGATGTATATTTACATCGATATATGGATGTACTATCGTTTATAGTATGTCCTTTATATGTATATACATTCATGTATATTTATATTATGTCCAGTATGTTGTATGTACATTCTGGATCGATAACGGATATCCCTTGTACTTCGTGTGTTATCTGGGTACTAGCTAATAACTAAAAAGTGACTCACTGTTTCTGATACCGTATGGTCAACATATTAGGAACCAGTTTTTGAATTATTCATGATAATGTTTGCGATACGGTGCTTTGTAATCGTGATGAGTGTCCTTATTTTTGGGATAATTAATTATATTATTAAAGTTTTTTGATAAATTAGTTTCTACATTCTTTAATTCGACATTTTTAATATTTCCCTTCTTTTTCGTATTACCTTTTCTTTCTTTTAGTTTAATTCTGGCATTTAAATTCTCGATGTAGGGGAGCTCACCATGACAGGATAACTTTTACTTTATATAATATATTTATATTTTTTTGACCGTATATTTGAGAAACTCAATTAATACTAGAATGTAACTGCCTATTACGGTCGGAGCTGGATTTTCGTTGCTTT
>NW_017299323.1:139876-141296 GCF_001594075.2 Trachymyrmex cornetzi
AACGCAATTAAAACTACTCTAGTAATCGCGAATTAAATTGACAAGCAATTTTAATAATTTGATGCTACCATCAAGCATCATATATTATAAAGATATTAATCTACAAAAACTATTAATAAATTTACTTTACATATTACTTTATAAATTAATAATTTTACTTTATATATTAGGTGTACAACTTTGCTTCCGCCAGTTTTTTCCGAAATTCAAGGCTTTATTGTAAAAAACTGGTTATACATTTATGATTCAAAGTAATGTCCATCGCTGGCCACTACTTTCTCCCATCTTTCGGGCAACGTACGAATCCCGCGTCGAAAAAACTGGTCATCTTTTGAGGCGATCCACGAATCGATCCAACTTTTTACTCCTTCATAAGACCTGCTAGTCAGCCAGGCCGTGTGCCATTAATCGAAACAAGTGATAGTCAGAGGGAGCAACGTCTGGAGAATACGGCGAGTGGGATAGGACTTCCCATTTCAACGTTTCCAAGTGTGTTTTGATCACTTTCGCAACATGGGGTCGAGCATTGTCATGATGCAAAATCACTTTATCGTGTCTCTCGTTGTATTGCGGCTGTTTGTCCTTGAATGCTCGGCTTAAACGCATCAATTGCGTTCGATACCGAACGCCTATAATTGTTTCAGTAGGTTTTAACAGCTCATAATACACTACGCCGAGCTGGTCCCACCAAATATAGAGCATGACCTTGGAGCCGTGAATATTCGGTTTGGCCGTCGACGTGGAAGCATGGCCGGGAACTCCCCATGATTTTCTGCGCTTGGGGTTATCGTAATGAAACCATTTTTCGTCCCCAGTCACAATGCGATGCAGATATCCCTTCCGTCTTTGCCTTTC
Source organism: Trachymyrmex cornetzi (assembly GCF_001594075.2). Classification (NCBI taxonomy): domain Eukaryota; kingdom Metazoa; phylum Arthropoda; class Insecta; order Hymenoptera; family Formicidae; genus Trachymyrmex; species Trachymyrmex cornetzi. The sequence continues at coordinate 140,732 of NW_017299323.1, forward strand.
AAGCAGCTGTTGACAAGCAAACAAACGCCGTTCAACATCTCTCGACTTTAACTCGTATGGCACCCAATTTCCTTGTTTCTGAATCATTCCCATGGCTTTGAAGCGTTTTGAAATGGCTTGTTGAGTCACTCCTAATAATCGTGCCAATTCTTCTTGATTTTGATACGAGTCTTGATCAAGTAATGTCTCCGATACTGCATCTTTGAAAATCTCTCTTCCACCGCTATGCCAGTCTTCGACGTCAAAATCACCGTTCTTGAAATGTTGAAATCACTCACAACACGTTCTTTTACTAATAGCGGCTTCACCATAAGTATTTGAGCGCATTCGATGAGCCTCAGCCGCAGATTTCTTCATATTGAAGCAGAAAATTAAAACCTCCCGCAAATGACGAGAATTTGGCTCGTAAACTGAGATTTTCAATCGAGTATAACTTTATGATGCAGACACAAATCGACTAATGTTTCTATGGAGTTTTGTTGACAGATGCCCAAGTTTATTGTATGACGTCTATGATCTATTTATTTCGACCACCACTTACCGCTAAAGCCATCTATAGGAAAAC
>NW_017299323.1:141429-147970 GCF_001594075.2 Trachymyrmex cornetzi
AGTTTGTGTTTGCTCTGAGGAAGGCTCAAAAATGAGCCGAAACATGTAAGCGCGTTTGTTAAATAAAGAAGTTTCAAGCTTCATAAGTGTATTATTTGCACGACGTCTTCACCTGACTCCTAACGCCCCGTATTCTTTCCAATTCAAAGTACTGTATTAACAAAATTCTTGATAACAAGTGAGACTAAACTCCTTTATATATATCAGACAACTCAAAATTGAACGTTATTCTATACTAGAACATTCAACACACAGTGTACATTCAGTAAGTTAAGGTGGAGGAAAGTGGGAGGATGACGTATACAGTTAGGAGTGGGAGAAAATAGAAACCTAGGAGGAGGGTAAGCGAACCAAGATAGGAAGATAAGCGTCCGGAAATGACACCGTATCATTCTATAGATTTAACCTACCTTTTTATTAATCTACCTTTTTATGTGTACCATCTCTGAAGTTAACCTCTTAATATAAGAGGGTTCCAAGTCCAAAATTCTCACCCCGTTCCAATCAAAATCATGGTTGTGAGACATCCAATGACTTGACATGACCGAAGGAGATCCCGTTTTTTTGTTGTCAGAGCGATGTTCTCGAACTGTCATTTGCAGTTTTCTTTTTGTCTGCCCTACATAGCTAGCATCACAATCGTGGCATGAAATCTTATATACCACACCATGTTGTGACATATGACTTAATTTATCCTAACCTCTACCAATTAAATTGTTCTGAGTATTCGGAATTGTATAGGCTAGTTTTTTATGTACGTAAGACGCTACAGGAACAAAGGATTCCGAGATAGATTTTATATATGGTATGGTGAATTTTTCTACTGTCAGAGGCGAGGATTCTTTTCTTCTGGAAAGAATTGTGAGCATGATATTTCAGTCTGTTATTAATCGTTGAAAATATGAGTAATAATAGATAACCATTATTAAGTAAAGTTCTTATTACTTTTGTGAGATTCACTTGCTGGAACTGTGGATGTGCCAGTAAAAAAATTCGATCAACAAGACTAATTATCACACCGTTTTTATGGCACGGGGATGATATGAATAATACTTTAAAAATCTCCCAGAACATGTGGGCTTGTTGTAGTTGTTAATAATGATGATATTATTTTGTACCATTATAGTTATGTTCAAAAAATTTATTTTATTACAGTTGCTAATTTATATGGTAACCTTTCATGTATGGAATTAAAACACTCCACAATGGAATAAAAAAACTCAGGTGGAGCAGCTAATAAAATATACCTATCATTAAAAGGTTGTTTCAGAATATTCCGTCCTTGCGTGATAAAGATAGATTAATTCTTAAATATCTTAAGATTACTAAATCGTTTGTAAATGAACATCCTGATTTTCTCATTACTAATGCAGACAAAGGCGATACAACCGTTCTTCTTAATAAAACGGATTATTTAAATAAAATGGAAGAACAGTTTTTAGATACACAGATACTTACATTATCATTGAGAAAGATCTGACTAGAAAAATTATTAACGATTTAAAAGAATTACTCAAGCGATGGGAGAAGAAGGAACTTGTTGACGAATACACTTATAAAAGACTTTCAAAAACCGATTAGAATTTATCTAGAGCATATGGAACTCCCAAGATACATAAATCGGGAGCGCCTTTGAGAATTATTGTTTCTTGTGTAGATAGTCCGCTTTATGATTTGGCCTTTTTCTTACATAATCTAATAAAGAGCAGCGTACCTGAAGCACGCAGCGCGCGCGGGCGCTTCGTAAAGAACAGTTTTTATTTAGTTCAACAACTTAATGGAACTGTATTTGATGCGAAGTTGCAATTAGTGTCTCTTGACGTGGTCTCTCTGTTTACTAATGTTGCAGTTGAATTTGCGATTAGTTAGTATCAAAAAAAGATGGACATTCATTTCTAAAAATACTAAGTTAACAGAAGATGAATTCATTATTGCTGTTCGGTTTGTTTTGAAATCTACATATTTTGTGTTTAATGGTGTCATATACAAACAGGTTTTTGGAACTCCTATGAACTCTCCTCTTTCCCCCATAATTGCTAATATGGTTATAGAGGATTTAGAGGAGGCGGCATTGCAGAGACTTCCATGTCACATACCGATTTACTATACCATAGATATGTGGATGATATTTTATTAGCTGCTCCACCTGAGTTTCTTGATTCCATTGTGGAGTGTTTTAATTCCGTACATGAAAGGTTAAAGTTTACCATAGAAATTAGCAACTGTAATAAAATAAATTTTTTGGACGTAATTATAATGGTACAAAATAATATCATCATTTTTGACAACTACAACAAGCCCACATGTTCTGGGAGATTTTTAAATTATTATTCACATCATCCCCGTGCGTTAAAAACGGTGTGATAATTAGTCTTGTTGATCGAATTATTTTACTGGCACATCTACAGTTCCAGCAAGTGAATCTCACAAAAGCAATAAAAACTTTACTTAATAATGGTTACCCGCTGTCACTCATATTTTCAACGATTAATAACAGACTAAAATATCACGCTCACAACTCTTTCCAGAAGAAAAAAATCCTCGCCTCTGACAGTAGAAAAATTTTTCATCATACCATATATAAACTCTATTTCGGAATGCTTTGTTCCTGTAGCGTCTTACGTACGTAAAAAACCAGCCTATACAATTCCGAATACTCAGAACAATTTAATTAGTAGAGGTATGGATAAATTAAGTTGTATGTCACAACAAGGTGTGGTATATAAGATTTCATGCCACGATTGTGGTGCTAGCTATATGTAGAGCAGACAAAAAGAAAACTGCAAACGCTAGTTAGACCCAGTGAGAAATGATATTTCGAATCGATATCGATTTGACATCAAAATGATTTATTCAAAATTATATCAATTTAAAAGTCGATTTTGATTGGATCGTGTCCACGATTTCGAATAATCATTGATATTAAAGGGATGCTGGATGGACCCAATTATCGACATTGCGGTTTGATTTATTCAAAATCTCCGAATTGACTAAATGGAATAAAAAATCCTTTTACAGGATTAAAGTAAAATCCTGATGTGTTGCAGTGGATGTTATACTAAAATCGAAAAAAAGTAAAAAAATTTTTTAACCTTTTTTTTTATTTTAGTCTAAAATTCACTGCACCACGTCAGGATTTTGTGTTTACTTTAATCTTGTAAAAGGATTTTTTATTCCATGTAGTCAATTCGAAGATTTTGATCAAACTGCAATGTCGATAATTGGGTCCCTCCAGCATCCCTTTAAAAAATTCGCCTGCAATCTTACTCATATTCATATACTCGCCATCCAAACAAATCTTCAGCGAATTAATGTCAATATCGACATCGAATTGACGTCGATTCGATATAAATTCGATATGACAGATATCTATGAAGTGACAATTCGTACTTTAATATACATATTTGAAAAAAACCTGATAAAATTTTAATCATTATTAGGTGTTAAACTTAATTCCTACCGTTCTTCGTCTCCAAAATTGATTTGTTTCGAAAGGAAATACCTTAATCAAAGTACTATTAATAAAGTATTATTAATTAGTAATAAAATAGAAAATGGAGGAAATTACTTTGATTAAGGTATTTATTCATCTTCCCTTCGAAACAAATCAATTTTGGAGACGAAAAACGGCAGAAATTAAGTTTAACACCTACTACCGCGTATGTAAATATGAAACCAGAATTTTTTAATAGAAAATACACGTTTATTGCATGAAAATGATAAAAGATATTTTATTCGAAGTATTGCCCATCGCTATCTATACATTTTTCGCACCTGTCTGACAATTTGTGGATGCTACGCCAAAAAAATTGTTGCTCTTTTGAGCCAAACCAGTCATCTACCCATTTTCGTACATCTTCGTAAGAAGTGAAGCACCGCTGAGCAAGTGCGTGTCCCATCGATGCAAATAAGTAGTAATCGGACGGAGCCAAGTCTGATGAGTAAGCCGCATGCGAAAGTATTTCCCAACCAAACGTCTCAATCGTTTTTTAAACCAGTTTTGCTGTGTGTGGTGGTGCATTATCATGAAGCAAAATCACTTTGTGTTGCCTTTTTTGATATTTCGGTCGTTTTTCACGTATAGTTTGATTCAAATTGATCATTCGTTTTCGGTAGCGCTCAGTATTAACGGTTTCGCCAGGTTTTAGCAGCTCATAATAGATCACACCTTTCTGATGCCACCAAACACAGAGCATTGTCTTCCGTCCATAGCGATTTGGCCTTGCAGTCGATGTCGATGGTTCGCCTGGAGTTACCCATGATCTTTTACGCTTAGGATTCTCAAAATATATCCACTTTTCATCGCCAGTCACAATTCGATGGAGAAATGGCTCTCCTTTTTACCTGGCGAGCAGCATTTTGCAAGTGGTTTTTCGGTTTTCCTGCTGTCTTTCATTCAGTTCATGTCGAACCTATTTTCTCATCTTCTGGATCTTTCCCATGGATTTCAAACGTATGGAGATGGCTTCTCGTGTCACATTCAATTGATCCGCGAGTTGTTGTTGAGTTTGAGCGTCATTCTCATCCAACAATGCTTGCAATTCGCTGTCTTCAAACTTTTTCGGTGGTTTTCCACGTTCTTCGTTTCTCACGTCAAAATCGCCACTTTTGAATTTTTTCAAACACTCAAAGCACTGTAATTTATCAAGGGTATGCTCACCGTCAGCTTCGACAAGCATTCGATGCGATTATGCAGCAGTTTTCTTCAAATGGTAACAGAAAATCAATGCTGTCCGCAAATCGTAGTTTCCAGGAACAAAATTCGACATGTTCAACGCTATTACAAATTATACCTACTGTTGTATGAAACTTGTATTGTTGTGAATTGAAAATCTTTGTCAGATGTCAGAACAAGGAAATGGCGTCAATGACGCGGTCTGACGGTAACTACATTGACAGCTATAGCCATCTATTGGTAAATTCCGGTTTCATATTTACATGCCTGGTATTATCGGTCGATACATCGAAACAGTGTAAATGGCTAAAGTCCAGGAGGGAGCTACAGATTGCGTGCCATTATTCCGCCAAGGCTGAAAATTTTTTATTTTAATAATATTTAGCAACTGATTAATAAAACAGCAGGCTTCCACTTCAATGTTACAACGGGGCATAATGGGACGGTTTGAAAATTCGCAAAAATTAGGAAAAAAAACTCATACCGTCAAGCGTAAAACTTTTTTCTCTGATTATTTATAATGTAAACATAAAAATAAAACTCGTCTTCCATGTAGCAAATACAACATACTACGTCTTCCATCCATACGAACACCTCCAAAAAAGGGATAAAATGGATTTATTCCGCCAAAACTGAAACTTCGTTAGTGCATAGTCCATTTTATGAACAAATGAAAATTCATAGTCTTCCAAGTATCAGGTACAACAATAGTCGTCTTCCAAGCAGGTAAAGGTATCGCGCGCCGACTCGGCGCTTAGGCGCGCGCACGGTCGCAGCACATATTTACTCGCTTGGAAGACAGCATTTTCATTGTTGCAGTCTTCATTTACGTCGTCACATTCAAAAATTCCATATTACTGTTTTTATAATACGTATCTCCAATTTCACAGTTTTCATCATTGGCAGAATTTTCACTTTCTGCTCCGTGTTATTCTTTGATGCTGCTGCATAGTCTGCATTGTCATCTGTTATAAAATATATTCAATAAATTATTTGTCTAATGCAACATATTAAAAGTTATAAGATTTTTAATTGGACCGACAAGAATTAAACACTAAGTATAAGAATATTCAAGCCTATGGCGGTCAAAGTAGATCTTTTGTCTAAAGAATTCCCAGTGAATTATCTATATCCTATATATGTACATGCATATATATCATATTTTTGAAGTTATTCAAACTGCGCGCCGAAATTTTTCCGGACTCTATCTAACGCAATTAAACTACTGCAATAATATCACAAGTTAAATTAAATTGACAATGTGCTGAAAAAAATCTTAAATAAATTTATTACGAAAATTATTACCTCAGCCGGGACTTGAACCCGGACCTCTTGTAATCCGTACGAGTGTCCTAACCCTTACGGAAAAAACTCTGAAAATTTCAGTATTTATACTCAAATTTGAGTGTAAAACTTTGGGAGTTTACTCTGAAATTTGTGTGTTTACACTTAAATTGTAAGTGTTCACACCAAAACATCGAGTATATACACTCAAAGATTGAGTGTTCACAGTGTTCACACTCAAGTTTGAGTTTACACACTAAACATCTAAAGGTTACAGTAGTTAAGCAAGGCGAGTTCTAACCCATGGGGCTAGAGGGGAGCGCGGGGCGCGGGGGGAACTCGTAGGCGCGGGGGGTACTCTTAGCGCGGGGAAGGCGCTGGAAGGTCCCCAGTCGGCGGCACCGTTGTTTGTGTAGAAAGAATGTACATATAGTGATGAGAAAAAATTTCTTTTATTCACATTACTTATTACACTGATTATTTTCTATTTTTATTAAATTTTTTTTTGCGATCGATAACGTTCGAATGCGATCGATGGTTCGGGCATCGCTAGCAGTGCTTTCTGAAAAAGAGAACAAAAAA
>NW_017299323.1:149273-150503 GCF_001594075.2 Trachymyrmex cornetzi
GCGAATATCATCGGTGCAATTTCTACGCGATCGAGAGTTAGGAATATGCGGCCAGCCGGTCATGGAACAGGCAAAAATTTGCAACCAACCCGTTTATTCCTGGCCTTTATTCGCGCGACAGAAGGTGTACACGCGGTTATTCAACAAATATTGTGAGAATTATGACTTTGAAAATAGATATAAAACTCGCAGGTTAACAGACAATGACTTTTTTTGTGTGTCGAAAATCGCGATGGAGACTGTTTATCACTGCTACAGGAACATTACGATTCCCGCGGGTGGTGAAAAAGCCAATCTGTCGATAGGCGGTGATGTAAGTATGCTAAATTGCTATCACGATACCTACTACTGGATGGGAGATCCTGCTTTAAAAGAAAAATATATATTTCGTGACACGTGTGAAGATGAATGCTTTCAGTGTTATTCATGCCGTTCCGCATTAAAAAAGTATCATATAGCGCGAAGGTACTATGCAATTATAGATATGGAGCGGCGGTGCAACGTGTGTGAACGAGTCACGTGCAAGTGCTCCGTGGAAGAGTGCAACGTGATCTAAAGACTGTGAAAAAGACATGAAAAATCACGAGCGAGTGGAACGCGAATTGCTGGAGCAGTGCGATTATATCGCTACTCTAGTGGAGTGTTTCGCGTGGCTGCAACGATACGACGAGTGCATCGAGCGACTCGAAGAACTTTGTCGTGTCAAGCGTCCACGCCTCACCGTTGGACACAGACAATCCGTGGTGGCGAGGATCGCGCTACTCGTAGGTGCAAAGACACAATTGGAGCGGCGTTTCGTGCACGTTGGAGGCTGGTACGCGAGTGGCGAGTACGCGAGTGGCAACGAGCAATCTCTTGTCTGGAGAGAGATCGACGCCGCGTTTGAAAGCCGTATAGTGACGGGCGCGGTGATAAACTCTAATTACATCGAGCCGCGACGGTTTTTGGAAGACGCTGGCAATGTTGTGCTAGAGCGAGACGCTATAGAAAGACATGGCAGTGTAAAAGTGAACACGACGTTCAACGGTGAGTTTGCGACGAATGACAAACGTGCTAATAAGAGCATAACTACGAAAAACGTTGAGATATACCGATACACCGATTTGCGCGAGTGGTACCAGCGGCACGTTATCGAGCCCACGTTGACGTCGCTCGAAGAGTTCCAGGAACGCGACAGCGGTTGGGCATTGTCACGTATATTGAATTTGACTGTCAACGTGAATAAACTGA
>NW_017299323.1:150638-151044 GCF_001594075.2 Trachymyrmex cornetzi
TCGTATCCACATTACACGACAGTATTGAATCTCGCGAGCATCGAGTTTCCAATGACTTTAAAAGACATTCCAAAATTCGAACGTTTGAATGCGATGTCGATCAACGTGTACGGCATTGAGAATAAACAGGTCCTTCCCCTACGGCTCACCAGCGACAAGCAGGAGAAACATGTCAACGTGCTGTACATGCAAGATCCACGCAACGATGGTGTTGGCCACTTTGCATGGATAAAAAATTTGTCCCGTCTCGTGAGCTCACAACTCAGCAGAAAGAAGAACAAGAAATTTTTCTGCGATCGGTAAATGCACATAAAAAATTATTATTTTCCATCTTACTAATAAAACAAATAATTGTAATAGCAATAATTTTTTTCGTTTTTTTTTATTTACAGGTGCCTACATTATT
>NW_017299323.1:151457-152454 GCF_001594075.2 Trachymyrmex cornetzi
TTTGTGAGAAGCCGTTCGCGCCGGACGATACGCGGGTCCGCGATCATTGCCACTTAACCGGTAAATACCGCGGTCCAGCACATTCAAATTTTAATCTTAATTATAAAAATTCATTTAATATTCCAGTCGTATTTCACAACTTGTCGGGGTACGACGCGCACTTTATAATTAAAGAAATAGCTACCGCGTACGACGGACATGTAGATATACTACCGATAACCAAAGAAAAATATATTTCGTTCACGAAACATGTCGATAGCACCAAAGATAAAAACGAAAATCATTTTCAAAAAAATTGCGTAAAATTAAGGTTTATTGATTCCTATAAATTTCTCAGTACAAGCCTCGATAAATTGGCGTCGTTTCTAAGCAGAGACAAATTAAAAATCGTACGTTCCAAATTTCCAACATTATCGGACGAAGAATTTAAATTACTCACGCGAAAAGGTGTATTCCCGTACGAGTACGTTGACTGCGTCGCCAAATTAAATGAGCGATGCTTACCACCTCGCGAATCATTTTATAGTTCGTTGATGGGCGATACAGTATCCGAGAGCGATTACGCTCACGCCGTGAACGTATGGCAGCGATTCTCCATCCGAACGCTCGTTGAGTACAGTGATCTGTACTTGAAAACAGATGTCTTGTTATTAGCTGACATTTTCGAAAATTTTCGTGAAAGTTGTGTCGCGAATTACGGTCTCGATCCCACGCATTATTATACACTACCAGGTTTTACGTGGGACGCCATGCTAAAACATACGTACGTAAGATTTCAGTTGCTCACCGACATCGATATGATCATGTTCATCGAGCGTGGCATACGCGGTGGCCTCAGTCGATGTTCCGGCAGATACGCGCAGGCTAATAACAAGTACATGCGTTCGTACGACTCATCGAAACCGTCGTCGTACCTTATGTACTACGATGTGAATAATCTGTACGGATGGGCGATGTGTCAACCATTGCCGTACGCCGAATTTCGATGGGTCGAAGA
>NW_017299323.1:152501-154448 GCF_001594075.2 Trachymyrmex cornetzi
AGTCGATCTCGAGTATCCGCAACATCTGCACGATCAACACATTGACCTGCCTTTCTGCCCGACGCGCGATAAGCCGCCCGGCAAGCGCGAGGATAAACTCCTAGCGACGCTGTACGATAAACAGCGTTACATCATCCACTACCGAAACTTGCAACAATGTACTCGTCACGGTCTTCGCGTAACAAAGATTCATCGAATACTACAATTTACTCAATCTCCATGGCTCCGCGAGTACATTGAACTTAATACACAATTTAGAACGCGCGCGAAAAACGATTTCGAAAAAAATTTGTATAAACTAATGAACAACGCGGTTTTCGGCAAGACTATGGAGAATGTGCGCAATCACGTCGACGTAAAATTAATAACAAAATGGGATGGACAATGCGGTGCGGAGGCAATGATCGCGAAACCGAATTTCCACAGTCGTAGCGTCTTTGCGGAGAATCTAATCGCCGTCGAACTGCGCAAACTCGAGGTGAAATTCAACAAGCCGATTTACGTGGGTATGTGCATACTAGACATATCAAAGGTCTGCTTGTACGAATTTCACCACGAGTATATGTTACCACTGTTTCGCGACAAATGTAAAATTATGTACACCGACACAGACAGTCTTATATACCGCGTCGAATGCGAGGACGTTTACGTGACTATGAAACACGATATCGCTAGATTCGACACGAGCGATTATCCGACAGATAACGCGTACGGTATGCCTCTCGCGAACAAAAAGGTACCAGGTCTGATGAAGGATGAAAATAATGGTGCGATAATGACCGAATTCGTTGGTCTCAGAGCGAAGATGTACGCAGTGAGGGTGGATGGTAAAAAGGACACTAAAAAAGCGAAAGGCGTAAAGATTAACGTCGTAGCGCGAACGATATCGTTCGACGATTACACGCGGTGTTTGAACGAAGAGATTGAAATGACTCGTCGTCAATCGTGTATAAGATCTAAACTGCACGAGGTATACACGATATCCGAATCGAAAATCGCTCTGAGTCCATATGATGACAAACGATACGTCGTACCGGACTCGATGGAGACGTTACCGTGGGGACATTGGCGGATACCTTTGTAATTTATATGTATCAACATTTATATTACTATTATGTTTACATTGTTTTTATATTTACATACACTGAATATGTATTACTATTTTGCTTTATGTATTACAATTTTCTTATGTATTACAATTTTCCTATGTATTACTCTAATTTGTATTTTGCGTATGCTTTTTTCAAGATTTTTTATATTTTTTTCATATAGTGAAAATATATGTATTACTATTATGCTTTATGTATTACTATTATGCTTTATGTGTTACTATTATGCTTTATGTATTACAATTTTCTTATGTATTTTAATTGTACTTCGAGTATGCTTTTCTACATTTTTTTTTCTATATTTTTATACAGTGAATATATATTACTATTATGTATTATCATTATAATTATAATTTCGTCATGCATGTTTTTTGCTTTTATATAAGTATTACTATTATGTTTTATGTAATACCATTTATTACGTATTTTATATCTGTATACTCCAAAACGAAGATGGAAGGGATAATAAATATATTTTATACGATTATATACTTATATTGATATATTTGTTATATCTATACAAAATATATGAATGAAAATTATATCAAATTACATTGTTTTTGTATATCCATGAATTGTGCGATCCATCGAATCCCAAATACTTGACATACACCTTGTCTCCCTTCCTGCGCAGTACTTTCTCCACGAGATACACGTCTGGATGAGTAGCGCGATGCAATTCGTGCTCGTAGAACGCTCCAACGACGGACTTTCAGCGATAGTCCTCGAGTAGATAGGTTACGGGATTGGTACGTTACACCCATCGACGTCTAGAATGGACCGCTGATGGCAATGGTGGAGGTAGAAAGACGATTAGAGTGAGAGGCAGGAATAATAA
>NW_017299323.1:154521-155849 GCF_001594075.2 Trachymyrmex cornetzi
CCATCAGCGGTCCATTCCAGATGTCGATGGTTGCACCTTAACGATTGTAAATACCTCGGTGGTCCAATTTGGCGTGTAACCCTACTCAAAAACTGTCTTGTACTTGCTCACGCGTACCGAATCGCCTACTTTGAAATTTGCTCGCGATCTTTATCGCGCTGTACGCTGTGCCCATGAGTCTTTCGGCGATCGCAGGAGTTACGTTAGCGGGTCGCATGCCGATGGTGCGATGCTTGCGCGCGTTGTAATCTGACACGAGACGCGGCAGTTCGTCGACCCACTTGTAACGGCCGTTGAGCGTAAACATCTTCCACATGTCGTTCTTGAGCGTGTGATTGAACCACTCGACTACTGTAGCTTTTAACGTTGAATACGTGGAATAATGATTAATGTCGTGTTTTTTCAAGATTTTCTGCACATCGGCGTTGTAAAACTCCTTCCCCATATCCGTTTGTAAATTTTTCGGACATCTTCCTCGCTTGAACGATATCAACGATAGCGTCAGCCGTCTCGCTTCCGCCCTTGCTCTTGAGTGGTACGGCCCACGCGTACTTGCTCAATAACGGGCCTCTCAATAACCGTGCTCAATAACACTACGTACACATCGATAACGGTGAGTATGTAATGGTGGCCTCTGTTGAAGCTCGAGTACGGGCGCATCTAAACAATATCAGCCTGCCACAGATCGTCGTATCCCCGGACTATGACGCGCCTTCGCGGAAAATTTCTTCTCGCAGGAGCGTGCAATTCCTCGACGAGTTGACGTCTCTCGGAGCTAACTTTTCTCTTTTTATCGGATCTCTTTTTCATGATTCGACGCGTAATATACAAGAAAATAATGTATTTTTTCTTGCTGTTGTCACTCGACTGACTCGTTTCGTCAACGCGTTACCGACGAACGGCTCGCGTCGAAACGAAAGCGGTATCGTGAATCTGGATGATGCGACGGGACTCGGTACTCACTGGGTAGCGTACGCAAAGAGAAACAACCACGTCGTGTGCTTTGACAGTTTCGGTAATCTTCGACCGCCCAAGGAAATGGTGCGATATTTCGGAAACGATGTTACGGCGATAGAGTACAATCGCACGTCCTATCAGACGTACGACCAGAGCTTCTGCGGACAGATGTGTCTGCGGTTTCTACGAACGGTCGATGCGCGTGAATTTAAAAAGCTCGACGAGGTGAAATCTCATTATTGGTTGAACGCTTTTTCCGTCATGTCGTTGACACTTACATTGAGCGGGAAGAGCAGCCTCTTCACGGCGAACTACTTCCCCGCCATAGATTTGAGTGACGGTGATTACGAGCTCGGCCTGATGATTTTTGA
>NW_017299323.1:156364-157417 GCF_001594075.2 Trachymyrmex cornetzi
CCGGAATATAAGATATCGGAAAGGCCCGCGCAGATCATTTACTTGCCGATCACCGCACGGAGCATACGGATCTAACGATACGCGTCGTCGACCAGAACGGACGATTACTCGATTTTCGTGGAGAGGAGATCACCATCAGATTGCAAGTGCGACAGCGGCAACGATAACGGGGAGCGTGAGATGCTCGTATTGAACGGAGCGGAGCGCACGCAGAGAGATAACGAATTCTTTACAAGGCCGGTGACGTCACAGCTCGATAACACTCGTTCACCTAGTTGCATCAGCAAGAAGAAACTCAGCGCGTCGAACGTTAAATTTTTACAATCTTTGGGATTCGCGGTGCGCAACTTTTGAAATGATTGATATCTTGAATATTACTGGTGAGCCGATCTTTGACGATCGCATCGTCAAGATCGAGACTCACACGTACAACCCGTTCGCCAATACAACGTTCGGGTACAGCGACGAGATAAGAATACCCATACAGCAACAGGATTTGTACACGTTGCCGTGCGAAAGTTTTCTCAACGTCGAAGAAAGAGTGACGGTGAAAAAGAAAAACGATCAGACGCCAACGACGCTTGTAAATAATTGCGTGGCATTCATGTTTGATGAAATTCGATATGAACTCAACGGTGTGGAGATTGACCGCAACAGAAACGTGGGCATAACTAGCACGCTCAAGAATTACGTGTTTCTGACGTATGACAAAGCTTTGATTGCGATGAACGCTGGATGGAACACTAGATCCGACACAGAGGAAGGATATTTTAATTTTTGCGTGCCGCTCAGCATGCTGTTGGGCTTTTGCGAAGATTACAAACGTCTGATCGTCAACGCTCGCCACGAATTTTGATACGAGCGCGCAACGACAACAATTGCTTGGTGGGAAATCCTGTGACGGAGTCTGAAATTGAATTATTTAAAATACAGTGGCGAATGCCTCACGTTGCGTTAAACGAGATCAATAAATTATCAATACTGCGAGCATTGGAAAGCGGTCGTTATCTGAGCATGAGTTTTCGCTCGTGGGATCTGTACGAGTATCCTCTG
>NW_017299323.1:157934-158136 GCF_001594075.2 Trachymyrmex cornetzi
TTTAAAGAGAGAGAAAAAACTGGAATGAGGTGCAGTCTCGAAAAGTTGTTCGTCATGACCATACCGACGTTTGTGGATCTACAATGATTCATCGTTAATAAGAGTTTTATCGTGAAGGAAGTAGCGGTGCTGAAACAGGGGACCGTTCTCACGCATTACATTTTTACGAGTCCCGTGCCATGGAAATTTTTGACAAGATCCG
>NW_017299323.1:158235-158455 GCF_001594075.2 Trachymyrmex cornetzi
GATGATGCTATCGTATACGTCAAGGGACTCGAGAAACGAACGTGGCTGTGGAACTTGCTTCTGGATGATGAGCGAGAACGCGTGTACGTCGAGACCTTGGATGCAGTTTACCATAGACATATAAGATAGACCCAGCATCCGTATACTTTTCTATAGTATATGCTGGGTTTGGCAGAATGGTGCGAGAGGCAAAATATCGGGGTAACCTGTCCTTCTCTGC
>NW_017299323.1:158696-160794 GCF_001594075.2 Trachymyrmex cornetzi
CGTAGTCAGCCATTTTGATTTTGTCAAGAATGTCAAGATGCACGCGCAGAGAAGGATAGGTTGCCCCGATATCTTGCCTCTCGCACCGTTCTGCCAAACCCCAACATGTACTATAGATGCTGGGTCTATCTTATATGTCTATGCAGTTTACGAAGACATGGAATCTTTAATTAATCTAGATGTTGCTAATACTATGCGATGCGGACAACATGTTAAGAATTGCGCGTTACAAAATGTATTGAAAATATATAACTGGTGGTTGCAAAAGAATTTTTTTAAATAAACAATACGTTAACGTATTTGTTATGTATTTCTTTTCCCTTCCTTTGTAATACATGTATAAACGTATGTATGAACGTATGTACGAACATATGTATGTATGAACATATGTATGAACGTATGTACGTATAAACGTATGTATGTATGTATGTATGTATGTATGAACGTATGTACGTATAAACGTATGTATGTATAAACCTATGTATGTATGTATGTATGTATGTATGTATAAACTCATGACAAAGAAAATATGTAAGAAGATGTGATAAAACGTGTCGCGACACGTTCGAAATTCTTAGAAAGAGGGAGAGGGTTTGTCTCCCCTCTTCCAGAAGTCTCCCCGATTCCAGAAGTATTACCATATACGCCACAATTTACGCGGATGCAATCAGTCTTGTGATACCCGCTTGTACGAACGGCTGAAAAATGTACTTCGCCAAAGAGAGCAGCGCACCGTATGACGTGAAGAAGGAATATAATATGTAAGCTTCGACGTTCTATACACAAAAAGAAAACGTTTTTAACATTATGTATGTACACAGTATGGAGCATCGTGTTGTGCGTTTGCTAAGCAGACGTTACAACCTGACGAATACGGGCTATAAATTTTTGGAAATTGGAATCAACGTTGGTCTATCGAGTTACGTGGAGATCGCCCTGGCAGATCATTGCGGACACGAACTGTCGCTGTCTCTCGAAACATGGAAGGGTTTCTGCGAGCAGCGATGGAATGTTTACAAGATGTTGCGAAACGAATACAAGGACAATTTTATAAGCGTTGGGCCGCTAACCGTCAGAGTTTGCACGATGAATGACGCTACGCTCGTACGTCTCGATTCTTCGTCCGTACGCATGACGATGACCGAAACGACGCTACGCCGCTCGATATGTACGAGTTTGACGGGTGTATCGATGTAACGTTTGAACGATTAGCCCGACTCGTCGATACGGTTAATATCAAGTATACGCGATTCTCCAATATCACGTCTGAGAACGCTCATACGCGATAGTAACATCTTCAATGGATCATCTTCAGCTCATCGATTGCGAGCTGTTAGCTTTAGTTTTTAGTACGTACAAAAATCAGTGTAATAAGATGTGAATAAAAAAAATTTTCTTTCGCATCACAACATATGGACTTTCTTTTACTCCCTATCCTTTGTCTCGACGTGCTAGTATAAAACTATATTGAAAAAACTAGGTCATAAAACTGGGTCATAAAACTACATAAAAAAAAAGGGGACTTTCACTCTATTGAACCATTTCTTCCGTCCTTTCTTCGATATCGCGTTAGGCGCTCCGACATCGTTGCGCTCCGACATCGTCGCGCTCTATCTTTTCCTAACACACAAGCCCTTGTTACCTATGCATTTTTTGCAGTGTCTAGAATTCTATAGTTCTACAGTCTACGAACACTTATGATCTTAAATGTTCCATATGCAGTGCAAATGCAAATGCATCCTGGACAGCCTCGCTATAGCAAAGAATGCTCCTCGGCATCAGTCTTCTGCCGAATCTTGACCGCGCGCGAGATTAGTTGAGAGTGACTTAAAACGTGAGTGATTTTTATAAACGTGCAAAAGTATTCTACCATTTAGCGTTAATGGTAGAATACTTTTGCACATTTATGTGACCGTGGAAGTGGAAGTGACAATGCGTTTTTTTAAAGAAAAAAACTGTAATAACTGATCCCCAGTCTTCGAAAAATGAGCAACATCAAAAATGTACTACAGATACAATATGAGTACCCGGTAGAGGGGGTAAGTAGTTTTTTTGAATATGCTAGGTTTTGTTTTTTCTTTTTTCTTTTCTTTTTTTT
>NW_017299323.1:160870-161979 GCF_001594075.2 Trachymyrmex cornetzi
TAAAGCCGGGAGCACATAGAAAAACGTAAGTCCGTAAGACGTAATCAGTAAGGAAATCGGTAACATTGGATTCGCTACTGGCCTTACGGTCTCTACTGTGATTGATCAATTCACTTACTGCTTGCGTGTTACGGCCTTACGTTCTTGTATGTCATGGGCTTAAGAGAAAACGTAAAGGCCGCAGCACAAACTTTTGCATAACGCATAAGGCATAGTGCATAAGCGAATCAACCAATCAGAGTCCCTTATTTCCATTCCCACTTCTCGTTCTGTAGATCTTGCATAAAGCACAAGACGTCGAAAAATCCGTAAAGACGAACTTTTTATGCTATGCAGACATCTTAAGCAGCAGGAATACGAAGAATGCTCTCATTCTAGACTGTTCTAACCTCGAAACGTGTGATAGATAAGTACGTTTAAGCGGAGAGCACAGACTCTTGCATAACCCCGGACCCCGGATCTACAATAGGTGTTTTAAGCCTTAAGCCGTAAGAAATTGACCAATTACAGTCGAATCCGAGAAGAATAAAGGACTATGATTCGCCCATTTCTTATGGCTTAAGGCTTAAAACTCTATTGTAGATCCGGACTAACGCATAACACATGAGGCATAAGAAATTGAACCAACCACATTGAACCAAAAATGTAAGTAAATACAATAAAAGTATTCATTGGTATTAATAAAAAATTCATTAAAATTGGTCCAATGAACAATTTTATTCCTATAATGATTTAGGTTTTATAAAATGATCAATTTGAGTTATTAAACTATTAAGAATTCATTGTGACAATGAATATATACATTAAAATAGTCTGCCATGGATTTATTATAATAACCAAAAACTTTATTCATTCAATGAATAATATCATTAAATCATGCATTAAACTTTATTGTTATTAATGCATGTAAACGTTAATTCAATGAATGATTTCTGTTGTGCCGCTACACGGCAATACATCCCACCGCTACCACCAAATGTTGTGCCGCTACACGGCACGGTTCGGGATCCACAAAGGACTCGGGAGAGGGTCGCACAAATAATCACTTTCTTGTAGTTTTCTTTAGTAAATATATATCTATTCTTTAATTTCACAATACACAAGTATGG
>NW_017299323.1:162138-174502 GCF_001594075.2 Trachymyrmex cornetzi
AGTGTATACGTTATAAATATACTTACTTACATCCTTTAGGTATTCAAAAAAATATTACTCTTGAATTCATCATCATATAAATTAATACATTAATTATTCAATTTTAAACGAAGCTGCGAAAATGTGACAATTAACTCCATTTTCTGAGTTGATTGTTACATATTCTAGGATTGTTAGTAATATATTTGTTATGGACAACACATACCTATGAAAAACAATTTTATTTTTAATTCTATATTTTGAGAAATAATAGTAATTATAGTACTAACATAAATAAAATAGTTATTTTAATCATAAAATATGCAATTTGTTTTTGTGTACCATAGTTTCTATATGAAAAATGAAAAAACATATGTATAAAATATATTTGTAAGTATATTCTCTGAAAATGTGTCCTCTAAAGATATTAAAATTAATTGTCATCTAACCTCGTCTCATTTTTTTTGGTCAATCTAGCCCACATAGCCATTTTTTTTTTTTTTAATAAAAGAGATTATATTCACAAACTTAGAATAATAATTACTTAATTGTAACAAAGATCTTCTAAGATATGTCATTTTTCTATGAAAACAGGGATATTACAATAATTTATCAATGAAGAAAATATTTTATATATTCTAATAAAAACACAATTACTTGTCAGTAGAAAATTGTTTCATAAATTAATTAAGGGGATGCTAAACCGATTACCGAACTCGATCAAGGTCGATAGTACAGACTTTTTTTAATTCCAAATTCGATAATAGTGATGACATCTTTGATTCAGTTTTTATATTATATTATATAATATATATCATTCTGTCTTACTCAAACGCACATACATCTGTTCTTATCTAACATATACTCGTAACTTCTATAGGTCACAAGACCGCGCAACTACTGCTACACGGAATCCCGCGCCTACTAGTTCCCCCCGCGCCCCGCGCTCCCCTCTAGCCCCATGGGTTAGAACCCGCCTTGCTTAACTACTGGTTACCCTCAACACTTGGTTACCCTTACGGAAAAAACTCTTAAAATTTGAGTGTTTACACTTTAATAAACACTGAAAAGATACACTCAAATTTACACTCAATTAATGATTATTTTAGACGCTCAACCTGAGTATAACTCTCAACTTGAGTGTTATTGATGACTTGAATGTTGAGTGTTAATCTCAACTTGATAGTTAACTTTAGTGTCAGGGTGAAATCACACGGTGCGGAAAATGATTGCGGAACAAAGAATGCGTCATTCAGCGGACTCAACAGTTGAGTGAGCACTCGCTGTTATTGGTATATTCTTCTAGATCTAAAATTCTGATTGGATGAGCTAAAAGAATACACCAATAACAGCGAGCGTGGCACTTGCACTCAACTGTTGAGTCCGCTGAATGCGCCCATTGAAACAATCAATTAGCGCTATTCGGAATAACGCTATTCCGAATTTTATTCGGACCGATAAGAATTAAACACTAACAAGTAAACCTACCCGAGTGCCACCCGCCGATCTTAATGAAACTTGGTATACTTTCAAAACACCGAAAAATATTGGATACGTATTTTTTTATACGTCCCCATAAAGCGTTTTAGGGGTACAAACCACCTCCACAATATAAAAATTAACCCTTTTTGTGACTTGTGAAAAAATATAAAATTAATAACTAACAATTAAGTAGCGTTAATCTTACAAAAATGTATTCGGATATAAAATATTGTTCGGATTCATTGTCATTCTTTTGTTTTTAACTTTGTAATGCGATTATTAACTAGAAACAATATTGGTATAATTGTTGAAGCTCGGTTCGATTCACCATCTACTGTAAATGCAGTGTCTAGTTTTATTCAGGTGCACCAATTACATACATCAGTTGCAAATGGAATGATAATTTATTTACTTCATTTATTTACTTCATTTATTATTTATTAATCACAAAAAGGGTTAATTTTTATATTGTGGGGGTGGTTTGTACCCCTAAAACGCTTTATAGGGACGTATAAAAAAATACGTATCCAATATTTTTCGGTGTTTTGAAAGTATGCCAAGTTTCATTAAGATCGGCGGGTGGCACTTGGGTAGGTTTACTTGTAAGTATAAGAATA
Organism: Trachymyrmex cornetzi; assembly: GCF_001594075.2. NCBI lineage: Eukaryota > Metazoa > Arthropoda > Insecta > Hymenoptera > Formicidae > Trachymyrmex > Trachymyrmex cornetzi. Next base: position 164,217 of record NW_017299323.1, read on the forward strand.
TTCAAGTCTATGACGGTCAAAGCTAGATCTTTTTTTGCCTAAACAATTCCCAGTGAATTATCTATAGTATTTAATTCTTGTCAGTCCGAATAAAATCTTATTATTGGTTATACACGCTGCCTGCAAAAGCGTTATTGTTCTTACATATACTGGTTATTGCGAGGAATATTACTAAGGTCTCGGTGGTCTAATGGCTTAGGATGCTCGTACGGATTACAAGAGATCCGGGTTCAAGTCCCGGCCGAGGTAATATTTATCGCAATAAATTTATTTAAGGTTTTTTTCAGCACATTGTCAATTTAATTTAACTTGTGATATCATTGCAGTAGTTTAATTGCGTTAGATAGAGTCCGGAAAAATTTCGGACTCTATCTAACGCAATTAAACTACTGCAATGTGCGCAGTTCGAATAACTACAAAATTATGATATATATGCATGTACATATATTGTAGATAATTCACTGGGAATTGTTTAGGAAAAAGATCTAGCTTTGACCGTCATAGGCTTGAATATTCTTATACGTAGTGGTTATATTAAAAGTTGTCAGATATTATGTTATATGTGTAATGCAGTGCTATTTTACGTTTTAAGTGTACTTACCAGCCTTTTATGATACGAATTTAGGTAAGTAAAATGATGCTTGAAATCTTTTCACTCGCATTCACGTTATCAAACGTGTTTTATTATTATAATTCGTATTAGTTGTAAATCACGTGATTAGCTAGCCAATCACAAGAATTAGAGAGCCAATTTCAGTTCTCCACTCTGCTACAATAATGGGCATAACTATAACTGCGATGTCACCGGCTAATTTTGCTGTTGCAATGCATTTGAAAAGACGCGTAATTACATCGGAACGTGAAAATGTCGACGCCTTTTTGCGTGTTTTGTGGTAAAAAAAGGAGTGATTTGAAAGACTTTGTATCGAAAATTTTAGATAAATGTACCGATATTCTTTTGATACGAAAGAGTAGAAATTTACATTAAACTAACGTAATTTTGCCTAAAGGACTGAATAATTATCAAAAATATCACTCGAAATTATTCGAATTTTACTGCGGTGCCAAAGAAATACAAGATTTCTTCTGTTGAACCCACAGCTAGTACGCCATCGACATCTACAGAAATGTAAGTACATAATCATTTTGTAACTATAAACACAGCACGATGAAACTTATATATCTGCTGTGATATAACAGAAAGTGTTTACAAATTTGAATTACTGTCTAAAGTACGAATAAATAAATATATATATATATATATATATAATATATGTGTGTGTGTGTGTGAATTCGTATTTTAAAATAAATTTTGAATCTTATTCAATTAATTATTATTCTTATTCTATTAATTATTATTTTTTTAACCATATAAGTATTATTTCAAAATTTAAATATTTATAAGAGTACTTGCATTCATATATTAAAGAAATATTTTGTATAATTTTTAATTATTGAATAAAACGTTCTCAGAATAAAATAAAATTATTATTAATTTTCTCATCGAGAAGAGCATTATATTATAATTTAATATTCAAACGTGTAATGTATTTTAAATGCTTTTCAAAGAGAATCCAGATGCAGATTCTTCTCTCGATTCACCTCTTGCTACTGATGAATTCCCATCTCGGAAAACTAATGAAGATGAATCGACAAATGCAGATCCTGCTGAGAAGGAGAATGCAGAGAGAGATGAGAATAATTTTCATGATTCCGAATTAAGGAGTGATACTAAGGAAGTACGAGAACAATTATCTGGAGCAGCACATGGATCAATGGTAAATAAAATATGCGTGATTTGTTGTAAAGAACGTAAGTTCTATAAAGGACATTGGCAACCTTCGCATGCTTTGAGTTCACAGAATGCGATCGAAAAATTTAAAATAATTGCCACTGAAATGGAAGATAAAGGTCTTCTTGAAAAATTAAGCAATACTGCTTCAGAAGATTGCTTATACTTTTACCATAATATTTGTAAAAACAATTATAAACATCGACTAGATTCGCAAAAAGTGTCAAATCAAGAAGAGAAAGATTGGCATAAAAAACGATATATTAATAAAATTGCTTTAGAAGAAGTTTGTAAATTTGTAAAAGATAATATTATTACTAAAAAAATTACTTTTTTCTGAGTTTATTAGAAAACTTTGTACAAAGATAGTTTAGGCAAACTTACAGAATCGCTATGTCAAGGCACACTACCTGACAGATTTCGTTCACATTTAGAGGAGAAATTATTAAAGCAATTTCCTATGGAAATAAGTATTGTTACGTTACAGAAGAAAAAAATTATTAAACCATACACTGGTGTTCTTTTTCAAAATGATGTAACTGCCCTACAGGAAGAAGATATTTTACAGAAAGCGGCTATTATGATTAGAAAAATATGTTATAAAATTGAATGTAAAAAATTGCCAGACCAATTAACGAGCACAAATTTGATAAAAGGAGAATGCAAAATCCCAAATTCAATTAAAAATTTTTTTAATACAATATTTTGTGGGCCTAATTATCACAGGAAACATAGTATTAAGACTGAAAGACTTAACGAATCTTTATCAGCAGATTTGATTTATGCAGTAACAAATGGAAAAGTAAGGCCATCGAAACAAATTGCTCTAGACATGACAGTGAAAAGCTTAAGGCGATGCTAAAGCCCCCCTGTTTTACCACATTCCTATTCGGTGGGATTTCTCCGTATTGGATGTACGGATTGCAAAAGTATTATTACTTAAATTATAGTACGCACACAGAGGATGTTTGCTACACTGGATTTTATGAGAAAATCGAAAAAAAATTACAAAATTTACTTATTTTTGGCTCGCACAGCTGTCACCTCGGATATATATTTGCTTGATATAAGAGTTTTAGAGTCCATATCTTGAAAATAAGCGGGCAGCAAACATCACATTATTGAAACAAACGATACCGAATTTGTAGACCTAAGATTGAAAGTCTAGAAAAGATATATTCCCACCGAATAGGAAATACGTGTATACAGATGCTTTGCGGAGACTGGGACTGTCAACAGAGCCGAAATTCCGTGTAGTAGTAGTTGCGCGGTCTTGCGATAGATGGTGCTGGCATATGTTAGATAAGAACAGATGTATGCGTTTGAGTAAGACAGAATGATATATATTATATAATATAATGTAAAAACTAAATCAAAGATGTCGCCACTATTATCGAAATTGGAATTAAAAAAGTCTGTACTATCGACCTTGATTAAGTTGGGTAATTGGTTTAGCATCCCGTTAAGGGGATCCTAAAGACGTCTGTATTACCGACTAAACACGTATAATTTTTGTATAACGAATACTATTTTTCTCTTTCACGGATTCGAAAATCCTTTTCCAGGATTAAAGTATACGCATTAATACATGTTTGTGAAGTGGAGTCTACGCTGAGAATGATAAAAAATTTCGAAATAGATATATTTTTTACCATTTCTTAGTGTAACATGGCGTCTCAGCTGTCAAATCGTGACATTTGCTTGATATGAAAGCTTTGCAACCCGAACGTACGAAATAATAGTTCCCAAACACGTAATTTGGAGGTGATCCTGATTGACCACGGCTCGATTGGACACCACCAATCACAGCGACCGATGCTTAGGAGCTTTGTAGTCTCAAGCGCGGTGAGTGGCTCGTGTCCAATTGAGCCGTGTCCAACTGGGTGTCACCCCGTAATTTTCACGAACATACAACGTCGAGTTCTTAGAATTAGATTTAGACCCTTTATCGCGACGAATTCGTTGTACGAAAATTGACACGTATGTGTGACTGCGTGTATCATAGGCTGCGTGAGAAATTGCTGTGGTAGTATAAAAATACATGTCGATGTGCGGCGCGCGGCGCGACATTTAGTGATTTCGTCGGAGTTCGAGCTTTGCTTTAGGATCCCCTTAGGGGATGCTGGAGGGACCCAATTATCGACATTGCAGTTTGATCAAAATCTCCGAATTGACTAAATGGAATAAAAAATCCTTTTACAGGATTAAAGTAAACGCAAAATCCTGACGTGGTGCAGTGTATTTCATACTAAAATAAAAAAAAGTTTAAAAAATTTTTTACCTTTTTTCGATTTTAGTATAACATCCATTGCACCACATCAAGATTTTGCGTTCACTTTAATCCTGTAAAAGGATTTTTTATTCCATTTAGTCAATTCGGAGATTTTGATCAAATTGCAATGTCGATAATTGGGTCCCTCCAGCATCACCTTAACTAATAGCAAAAAAAATTGTAAATATTTTGAATAGGTATGGCCATTGTTGTAGTTACACAGTATTAGAAGAACTAGAAACGGAAGCAACGTACTCTTCAACTAATCAGTCAGATATTTGTCCAGAAGATATCTTGCGATCAACTTTTGTACAGGCTTAGCGTTTAATAATTTTGACAGATTTGTTGATACGCAAAGTGGGAAAGGTATGTTACACGACACAGTTGGCATTATTTTTCAAAATAAATATAATCCAGCAATTGATGGTAGGATTGAAATTAATCCTGATAACTTTCAAGAAGAGCTCTTAACTGAAAAATCTAAGAAACGCAGGCGAGCTTTTGATGAAGTAACATTCGAATTAGAACCTTATGCTAAAAAGCCTAGGTTAATAGAGATATTACAACCGTTGGATCATCCGGGACGCTTTATTGATCCTGATAATTTACAGTTGTTTCAAAAAATTAATTTCACATGGATACTTTCTCATTTATTAAAATTATCTGATACGCCAATTTGGGTGGGATATAATAGTTTAATTTTTGAAGATAAATCCCGTAAGCAAAAAGTTTCTTATTTAACAACAATTAATGATTCGCCAACTAATATTTCAGTCGTTGTAGAAACCATGAAACAGAGCCAAAGAGTGGCAAATGAGTTTGGTGAAATATATATGCAAGTAACGTATGATCTTGCAATTGCAAAAGTGGCTCTTCAAATTCAACTTACTGAAAAACCGCGATTTAATAATTCATACACATAGACATGTTTCACGTAATGATGGCTTATTTCAAAGCTATAGACAAATTTATTAATAATTGTGGAATCAGTACGGTCATTATCAACTCAGATTTATTGGCTAGTGGATTAGTTAATGGTTTTCTTGAAGGTAAACATTTCAATCGATGCAGAAGGTTGCATCCTATAATTTATTTAGCGATTAATATTCTGCATTTTGAAAACTTTGCCGCTTTGAAAAATATTGAGATTACAGATCAAGTAAAAAAATATTTGCAAGATTTGATTAAACATCGATCAGAGAAACCAACTGTGCAAAACCGAGAATTAGAGAATTTATTCGATAAATGATTATAAACAAAAAACACTTCAAGGAGAACATGGGAAAACTCCACAATTTTACTTGATGTATGCTCAACTTATTGAATATTTATTTATATTGAATATGTCCACACACACATCCGGACGGGAGATTTTAAATTATTCAAATTTATTCTACCAAAAATTGCAAATATTTTTTTCATATTCAACCAGCAAAATTACTCACGGTACTTGGTGAAATACCACGATAATCAGATGAAAATTGATGAAACGCATCCTGGTCTGAGAATGCAATTAGAGAAAGGATCATTTGGCATCAAACGAACGGAGAAACCTTTTTCTCGGCAGCTAGTAGATTTGACTCTCGAACAGACTATTAACGCCGATGTTGCTAATAAATTAAACAGGAATCGTAAATAATTCAATATTGGCTAGACAGCGTTGGTGTAAAAGTCATAGTATTCGAAAAACGATTATTATAGTCATGTGATGGATAAAGTAGGTTTAAGAACACGCCAAGATGTAACAGCTGATCTCCAAAAAAGTAGTATTCAAATTAATTCTTCACACCTTAAAAAATTAATAAACAATATACAGCAAAATATTAATCCTTTTGCATCAGATTTGCAAAGAAATCTATTATTTAATATATCAACAGGTCAAGCAGCACAAGAACATGTAGCAGAGTTTTTGCTAAACGTAGAGAAGAATGGCAATAATCAAAGAGAGAACTTTATTAAAGAATGTTCTGAAAGTGAAGAAAGATTCGAAAAAGTTATTAAGAAAAATAAAATTATGAATTTTGCTAGTTCTTTAGTAAAAAAGAAAGTGTCTGTATCTAGAAAAGTCGTTGAAGTTAGTATACGGCGTGATTTATTTGGTCAACTTTTCAGAATTTCTTTACAAAAAACATTGGATATTGACAAAGTTTTATTGTTTCCATTAACATCAGTTCCTTTTTCATTGTGTTACGTTGATGGATCCATATGTAAAACTGATAAGTCAGCTTTATTAAAGATTTTATAGAAAATCAAACAAAATATAATACGGCTCAACAATTTAAAAAAAAAAACAAATTATTATATCAGGGCTACGAGCCAAGGAACAATTTATTAAATATATGTATTTATTCAAACATACGTTTCGACCTCTATCAGGTCATCCTCAGTGTTCACATGAAACATATTAAATGACAACCGTACTGATGTAAATTAAACTATTAACTCTATAAATAACATCTCGCACCTCTGTAACTGACTTATAAAAACCATTTAAACTGTACTTTGCAAGTATGAAAACATATAAACATATCGTAGAAGTGTGATCGATTATTGAAACTATTTACCATATATAAATATAAAAAAACGTTGAAAATTATCGTAATTGTATAGCTAAATTATTAAACGCTATAAATTGTAGATTACAAGTTTAGAAATGCAATGACGAATCACACTTAGAGTCTTTAATCGCCAAATTATTATAATTGCGCAAAATATTACACCATCCTCCATTCCAGTGAGTACTATTAATTATTCATGCAGTATTTAATTGTTTGATTTTTTGTAGAGAATATATGCATTCCATTCATCTATCAATACATGAAAACAACACAAATTTAAATTGGTTAATATTTGCTAAGTCTATTCTCACTCAAAATTTATTATTATCTTATCTTCATTTTGTTATAAATTCCTAAGTAATAACAAGAGATAAAAATGAACTGCATATCTACCTCCATCTAGTATACATATGTACATCGTAGTTATAGAGTAATTGGAACAGCAAGATGCTAATATATGATTCAAATTGCACATGAAAATTCAAACAATTTTTTTCAATGTACGTCAAATATGTAGTTATGTTTTAAAACTTCTGTCTAAAATAAACTTTAAAATTAACTTTGTCAATAATAAAAATTATTTAAACTTCAGATTCGAAACTTTTGTCTGTGTGTCACCACTGAGTTTTCAAATTTAACTGACAAATGTATTAAGTATTATTCTGTTGGGAGTGAATTAGGAAGGGGAAAGGCCCATAGAAAGAGGAATAGAACGATCCAAGAATCAAACAAAGAGAAACCTATGACGGAGAGAGACATTGCAAAATATTATGATACGATTCCGGAAGAGACTCTGTATCTGTTTGTCTGTTTATACTAACTTTTTATCTTTTTATGTGTATCATCTCCAATATCAACTTTTTATTATATATTACCTCGGAATGCAAGAGATCCGGGTTCGACTCCCGGCCGAGGTAATATATATTTTTCGCAATAAGAATTAATTATTTACAGATTTTAATATGTCATTCAAATTATTAAGATCCTTTCGAAGATGCGAATAAGCATCAAAAATTTGTTAAATTGCCAGTCAATTTAACTCGTAATATTACTGCGGTAGTTTAATAGAGTTAGCGTTTTCAAGACCAAAAAATTATTTCGCGCGTTTCTGAGGACTACATACGTATTATATAAATTCACATAAGAATCATACAAGCATTAAGATCCAACTAGACCGTTTAAGGCTTTGATTTCTATAGTTTATGTTATCATGTAAATGGTTCTATAATATATTATATCATCCACAAAATGTTGATGTAGTCATTTTCGATGGTTTCTTTTTACTTCACTTAATGAGAGATATTCCACTAAATTTTGGTGGCGTTTCACAAAAATTCCTAAAAATGTGTGTCTTGACTAATGCTCATACTGTCATTATTAATTTCGATCAGTATTTTTCACCATCAATTAAAGATAATGGGCATTCATTACGAGGTACGACAGAAGATTATGTATTCCTCATCAAAGGATCTGATCAAAGATGCCCAGTAAATTTTAATGTAGAATTGAAAAACGTTAATTTTAAGAAAGCGCTTGTCAATTTTTTTATTACTAGGAGAATAGCTATATGACTCCTTTTATTGGTAATAAAACCATATATTTAAATTTTGATTACTGTTATAAGTATGAAGTGCACGATGGAAAAGTCAATAAGACACTTAATGATAATTTATCTTGCCCAGATCACGAAGAAGCTGACACGAAAATAATTTATAATGTCTGCAAAATTGATTTCGATGTTAATGTAGTCATATGATGTTCAGATACGGATATTTTCGTAATAATGCTAGACAACATGTGTTTTCTAAAAAAAAATTGTAATTGGATGCATGTTGGCGTCGGACATGCTCAGAGATATATCAATATTTCGAAATTACATGAAACTTTAAGAGAAAAATTATGCAATGTTCTGCCTGCATTTCATGCTTTAACAGGATGCGACTTTAATCCATCTTTTAACCGTAAAGGAAAGAGGCATCCATTAACATTGTTCGAAAATTCAGAAAAAATATACAGATGCTTGCAAGAAAATTAGCGATATAAAAAATTGTAATACTGAAGAAGTTTATGCCATATTAGAAGAATTTGTATCGTATTTACGGTTTGAAGACATGTAATCACTTAAATGAAGCACGAGTACTTGTATTCATGAAAACTTATAAATTTAGTGATAATGACGCAATCATTCGCTCCAAAACGAAGAATATTGATGGATCTACATTATCGCCCTGTAAGTCAGAATTGCTACATCTAAAGCGCACTTCTTATATCGCAAATCTCTGGAGAAACGCACATCTTTCGCAGCCAACAGAATTTTCGTCACTTGATTATGGTTGGGAGAAATCTGATGGAAAATACATTTTCAAGGTTTGATGGAGATCAATCGCCTTGATCAGTAGATGAAATAAGTATAGAGTCTGATGCGGAAAAAAATTAAGGTAATAAATTGTAATGAATATTTCATTCTTTCTATTAAATTGCAAAATTATAAATTTTAATTTCATTACTTTTTATGCACGAACAAAAAATCCATAAAATAGATATTTCCGAAAAAATATTTTATATACATATACATACATATCAATAAAATGCGTACTTTATGATTTTTTAATCTTTTTTTTTCTGTTTATAGATGAAACAGTTACGCGAGAAGAGCAAGCTTCAGACGACGATGAAGACAACGACAATGACCGCGTTTCAGACGATGATATCGACGATGAAATGGATGAATGCGACACTGATACCTCATCGATTTTGTCCCTAGATGATTGAGCAACTTTCAATTAATAAAATACGATTTTTAATAAAATTGTGTGATGAAAATATTTTTTTCTCGTGGACTTTTCTTACAAATTTCAATAAGAATTGATTCTATTTTAATCACATTAAACATTTTAAGGTATTTACCCATATATGCAGGTACTTTCTTATTCAACACTAGATATTATAGGATACGCAACATTCTTTGTATGTTATTAACTTACATTTCAATTACTCATATTTTTAGCTATTTTAATAATAATCTTAAAGTTCTTATTTGAATATTTTTAGTAATCTTACCATTTACTCAGCGCTACGTATCTGCACGTGTGAGTTTATATTTTCCTATTTTAATTACTTAATTTGTTTAACCGGTACACATCACGATGACCGTATTTCCATTTTATTTATAAGTACATACCAATCTCATCAGGCGTTCAATTTTAAATACTTCTGACTTTGACTAATTTTACGCAACCTACATAATTATTCAATATATTTATATTTTAAGACCGTATATGTGAGAAACACAATCAATATTAGAAATTTAAATGCCTATTACGGTCGGAGCTGGATCTTCGTTGCTTTTTAAATAATTCAACCTTGAATTACTAATATATACTATACATGTACTTGCATATACCATATTGTAGTCTTTTTCTAACTGCGCGCCGAATTGTTTTTCCGGACTAAATAAACGCAATTAAAACTACTCTGGTAATCGCGAATTAAATTGACAAGCAATTTAATAATTTAATGCTACCATCAAGCATCATATATTATAAAGATGTTAATATATAAAAACTGTGTTAATAAATTTATTGCGAAAAATATTACCTCGGCCGGGACTTGAACCCGGATCTCTTGTAAACCGTACGAGCGTCCTGAGCCATTAGACTACCCA
>NW_017299323.1:174611-184480 GCF_001594075.2 Trachymyrmex cornetzi
ACAATCAATACTAGAAATTTAAATGCCTATTACGGTCGGAGCTGGATCTTCGTTGCTTTTTAAATAATTCAATCTTGAATTACTAATATATATTATACTATATACAATGTACTTGCACATATCCATATTATAAGTCTTTTTCTAACTGCGCGCCGATTATATAATTATTTATATATCATATCGAGTTTTTTCAATGATTTTTACACGATTACTTCCGATTTTTTTAGTTTTAAGTATTATACTTCGTTACATGTATTGCATACTTAGGGTTATATTGTAAGTTTTCCAACGAATTTAATTTAATTTTTATTAACATTGATAATGACCCGATCGAGATCGAAAGGTATGTATTGTTATATGTTTATTATGTTTTTAATGTTTACAATGTTTATGATCATTAAATTTTAATTTTTTACATCAAATGAAAACGTTTTGGCTCGTGGCCCTCCTTTATCATACTTTATAATTTTATTTAAATTGAGCCATATTAGTAATAATTTTATTAAACATTTGTAATTATTAGCCATTCAATTGTGTTTCAAATAAAATTATACTTGAGAAATTTGCTGAGAAAATAAATCATGAATTTATATAATACAATTTTCATATATCTTCCTTTCATGCTAAATAGATCTATAGAAAAAAACATCATAAATATAATACCACCAAAGCATATATTTTTATAGATGAATATTTATTCAATGGGAATTACAAAAATAAAAGTCTTCCAAATAACAAGTACAACAATAATCGTCTTCCAAGCGAGTAAATATGTGCTGCGGCCGTGCGCGTGCCTAAGCACCGGGTCGGCGCGCGGTACCTTTACCTGCTTGGAAGACGACTATTGTTGTAATAGATACTTGGAAGACTATGAATTTTCATTTGTACATAATATGAACTATGCACTAACGAAGTTTCAGCTTTGGCGGAATAAATCCATTTTATCCCTTTTTTGGAAGTGGTCGTATGGATGGAAGACGTAGTACGTTGTGTTTGCTACATGGAAGACGAGTTTTATTTTTATGTTTACATTATATATAATCAGAGAAAAAAGTTTTACGCTTGGCAGTATGAGTTTTTTTTCCCAAATTTTTCCGGGTTTTCAAATCGTCCCATTATGCCCCGTAGTGTCCATACCGTGGAAGACTTTGACAGTTCAAGTTCTCATTACAAGTACATTTGATAAAATAATTATTAAGTTTGGCGAAATGAGTCACATTTTTCTGTCGCTGCCTCCCGAACTACTATGTAAATGGTACACTGATAGTACACACGGGTATGCAACTTCCGATTTTGCCATTTAGCGGACCAATCACTGATCGTTATTCTATTGTCCGTACTCTTATTATAGGTACTCTACTTTCGCACAACTGTCCTCTTTCCGTGTATATATAATATGGTAAAACCTAATGCTTATCGAAAAAAACTATTTATATGGTAAAACCTAACATGATAAAATCTAAATAATAAGTGGCTTTCCATTTAATGACACAAGTCGACACAAGTTGATACAAGTGTCGTTCTATGTTATTAAATGGAAAGCAACCAGTATTTAAAAAAACTGCTATACCAAATTATTAAAAAATACAACTTAAGTGCTACTATCTATAAATGACGTATTTATTTATTAAGTGGCACTATTCTTATTGTTTACTTCTTATTTATTTTTTTCAAATATTTCATTTGTATAAAAGATTTGATATTAACAACAGGCGCCAAGATAAATTTTATCAAATTAAAAAGTAAAACCCAAGTGGTACTATCTTTATCAAGTTAAATTCTACCAAATTAAAAAATAAAACCCAAGTGGTACTATCTTTGTTATTTTTACTTAACTCTAATATGTCATGTGTATAAAAGATTTGATATCAACAACAGAGGCGCCAAGTTATTCATTTATAATGATATCTATTATAAAATTTAGTTAACTCTAATGATATGTATGATGTGTATAAAAGGCTACCCCCCAAATTAAAAAGTAAAACCCAAGTGGTACTACCTTTATTATTATTTTTACTTAACTTTAATGATATGTATTATGTGTATAAAAGATTTGATATCAACAACTGGTGCCAAGTTAAATTTCACAAAATTGTATGTATCAGTATGAAAGGTTTGATATCAGCAACTAGCGCAAAGTTGAATCCTATAAAATTTTTATAAATTAATTAAATTATACCAAAAAGTAAAACCCAAATGGTACCATCTTTAGAAATCTTAATGATACTATTCTTTTATTTACTTATTATTTATTTAATTTTAACGTATATCATTTACATGAAAAAACTTAAGAGGTGTACTATTTTTAAAAACCCAAGTGGTATCACATTAGTGGTATCATATTAGTGGTATCACAGTACCATATTTTTATTAAGGACGAAGCAGCCCAAAATAAGAAAATTTTATTAAAATAACAAAATTTGTTATTAAATGTAAAAAAGCTTGGCGCTGCTAGACCTCAAAATGTAATAAGCTATTTATTAAATAATTCTAAATAGTTAACATTAAAATCACAGTTACAACTATAATTAATAACATTCAAATTACAATCATAGTTACAACTATAATTAAAATTACAATCATAATTGCAACTATAATTAATAGCATTAAAATTACAATCACAACTATAATTAAAATTATGTTACGTTCGATGGACTCCACGATTTCTTCGTTTCGCGATCGTTCAATCAACGAAGTAAGATATGAACAAATCCAATTGATAACACAAATCCGAGAGAAGTTTCCAGCCACAAAATCTTGTTTGCTTAGAATCGAGAGATCTGCGATAAAAACTCTGTCGTAGTGCCGACAATCAAACGTTAAATTTCCTTTCGAGCATCGTAGAAAATGAAAGTTAATATCAAATAATCACCAAATAGCGTTGGTACCAAGGCGCTAAGCCAAGTCACGAAATGATTGCCTAAAATCGAAAGATCCGCGATAAAAACTCTCTCGTAGCATTGACTATCAAACCTCTTTTCAAGAATCGTGGAAAATGAAAATCAACATCAAATAATCATCAAACAGCATTGGTACCAAGGCTAAACTAAGCCACGAAATAATCCCCGCGATAATAAGAGCGATAGTGCGGAACGACGCTCGAAAGAAGATGAAATGTTTAACCATCTCACACCGATATCGCACGGGCCCAACTATAATAATGGTCCCACGCTTAGGCTTAAGATAGGGTTATAAATCTAGTAATGACATTTTCCGACACTGAGAAAAATCAACACGAACCGCGACTCTCGATTAACTAATCCAGAGATATCTATCCATCGTTCAACGCGAGAACGAATAAAAAATGACACAGCGGGCGGAGCTAACCGGAAGGCAATTTTCCAATGACGAACCAAAACCGTATCACCTCAGAATCTTGCAAACCTGATTCCCTAATTTTCCAATTAGACACACCCTACCATGGAACCTCCCCCTAAACTATCCCTATATAAACCGCGACATCGCGAGACACAAGTCAGAAAGATAGGAAACTCAAAAAGATAGGAAAGTCAGAAAGTCAGAAAGTCAGAAAGATAGAAAAGTCAGTAAACTCATTGCACAGTCAGTAAACTCAGTGCGTACACTTTCACATAGCCAGTCAACTCAGTGCGTGCACTTTAGTACTAAACAGTGCATTGAAACATTAGATTCAGTGCGCAGAAGTCAACCGTTGGAGAGGTCTAGCGAACCGAGGGCTAACTATCCAGTCTCACCGCTCTGTACAGTAAGTTCCCCCTTCCTCCGTCGTAATTAACGAAATTAATTAACAACCTAACATGTATTGCCTCTCCGACAACACACACACGTAACACACACACATAACACACATAACTCAAATTCAATAGCGTACAATTAATCAATAATTGTACAGATATACCACTAACCATGTCGACTTGTCAAGTTTTTCTTCGATGTATGTAAATCTAATGATTATTTTTAACTTAAATTTAATTACGAAATATATGTAAACTCAACAATTATGTTTTTATGCGAAATTTATGTAAACCTAATCTTTAACTTAATTCAATTACAAATATATATAAACTCAAAACTTATGTTTCAGTCTAATTATAAAATTTATGCAACTCGACAATTATATGTACTTTAATTCGATTATAAAATTTATGATTATGTTTAACTTTAATTATAAAGGTTCATATAAACTCAATAACTATCACATTTTTTGTAATTTACTTTAGTAATAAAACGAAATTCTATTTAAAATGATTTTCTTCAGTTAATTTTTAAATTCAAAAGACCTCGTACTCTCTCGCCGTTTCCCAAGGATTCCACCTGGTCCGCTCCCGAGTTATAAAGATTTATTTCTTTGACTCAAAATTGGACCGACGTACGCACTGCTCAAGGAAACAGGCGTTATAGCGTCCCTTCAGGACGTTGATCCATATTCCGGAGCGATAGGAAGTGCGTCCGACTCTCAGGTGTTCGCCACTGCGCGCATACCTGCGAGATAAAGTCTAAACGTCCTTCCATACCCTCTACAACTCCATCCTTATCTCTCCCGTTTAAACGTATTTCCAAGGGCTTGGACGTAACAATTACAATCACAATATATTAAAAGTATAATTAAATTTTTAACCTATCCTTAAACCTATTATATCCTAAACCTATTATATCCTAAACCTATTATATCCTAAATCTACGCATCGCTTTTATAATGCATGTCTTACGAATCTAAAATTATCCTATTCTTAATTTTATATATTTTTATAATACATAACGCACGCCATATAAATACTTATTCTATATTAAATGTAAGCCGCATACCTGTCTGAATTATTTGCTTGCGCATACACAAACGCCGTATTTTGTTAGTCCGCTCGTTATTTCGTCACCATATTCTCTTTTTTAAATCTCTTTATTATTTTTCTTATTTAGAATTATTTAATAAATAGTTTATTATATTTTGAGGTCTAGCAGCGCCAAGCTTTTTTACATTTAATAACAAATTTTGTTATTTTAATAAAGTTTTCTTATTTTGGGCTGCTTCGTCCTTAATAAAAATGTGATACTGTGATACCACTAATATGATACCACTAATGTGATACCACTTGGGTTTTTAAAGATAGTACACTACTTAAGTTTTTTCATATAAATGATACATGTTAAAATTAAATAAATAATAAGTAAATAATAAGAATAGTATCATTCAGATTTCTAAAGATGGTACCATTTGGGTTTTACTTTTTGGTAGAATTTAATTAATTTATAAAAATTTTATAGGATTCAATTTTGCGCTAGTTGCTGATATCAAACATTTCATACTGATACATACAATTTTGTGAAATTTAACTTGGCACCAATTGTTGATATCAAATCTTTTATACACATAATACATATCATTAAAGTTAAGTAAAAATAATAATAAAGGTAGTACCACTTGGGTTTTACTTTTTAATTTGGGGGGTAGCCTTTTATACACATCATACATATCATTAGAGTTAACTAAATTTTATAATAGATATCATTATAAATGAATAACTTGGCGCCTCTGTTGTTGATATCAAATCTTTTATACACATGACATATTAGAGTTAAGTAAAAATAACAAAGATAGTACCACTTGGGTTTTATTTTTTAATTTGGTAGAATTTAACTTGATAAAGATAGTACCACTTGGGTTTTACTTTTTAATTTGATAAAATTTATCTTGGCGCCTGTTGTTAATATCAAACCTTTTATACAAATAAAATATTTGAAAAAAATAAATAAGAAGTAAATAATTAATAAAACCATAAAATATGTATTACAGGCAGGAGTCGACGCTGGTTATCGGTTAGCGCAATTTTTCTTAATACTAAATGTATAAACCTTAACTTTGAACGTTTCCACTCATGGTTTGAGTCTTCATCAGCAATCTTTCACCCTTTTTTTTTTTTTTGTTTTACGTAGGAGGAGAAAATCTTCTTGAACCCCTTGTCGAGGGGGACCCTTTCGGGACACCCATCGGCAAGGGGAAGACCCTCGACGGCCCGTACCGTCGAGAGTGCCGGACTCAACCCTCTCGTGAACCCTGGAGTACAAGGTATTCCAGGGACGCACCGAGAGGGCCGCCTACCGACTAAAAACTCCCCCTAAAGCGCACTACCGCCCTAGCCTCATGGGGGACAGTCCGGAACCGCATTCCAGCATAACCTCGGACTGCCCCCCAGCGTTAAAGCCTGTTCGGCTTCCTGCCTCTTGGTGCGGGTTCTCCGCTCTCTGATGCCTACCATCAGTTAACCTAGGTCCTAATCCTAATCCTAATATTATCCTAAATATATATTACAATTTATATATTCCGCTTGCTCCTCCCACATATGATCATTAGAGCTTATAGCTACTATTTACACTTATTTATGTACATCTTCCGCGAGCTCCTCCCACATTTGATCCTCGGAGCTTACCCGTTTGAGGAGCCGGTGCTCCCGCCTGCTCTCGAGCAGCCCGCTCTCGGGCGGCCTGCTCGCGCTCTCGGTCGCGCTCCTCCTCCTCCTTACGTCTCATAATTCCCTCGCACAACGAGGCGAAGACGGCCCACGCTTCAGGCGAGCGCACGATGGCCCTCACCACCGCCCTGACCGTTCTGTCGACCCCTATTATTTCCAATAAGTCACCCCTCTGCTCCGCCCAAGCCGGGCAGAACAAGAGGGTATGACCGGCCGTGTCGTGGGCCGCGCGGCAAAAAATGCATATTGGGGTGCCCATACGCCCTATCTTATATAGATAGGCGTTGAACACCCCATGCCCCGTCAGTATCTGGGTCATGCGGTAGGTGAGGGCCCCATGAGCCCTTCCCACCCACGCCTCCAGATCGCCGCCCATGGCCTCGCGCACCCCTGCGCCCGGGCCACTCGGAGACAGCTCCTCTATGCGCTCGGCCCATCGACCGATCGATCTGCGGCGCTCCAACTCCAGCAGAGTTGCGCTCGCACCAGGGGATATCGCGCCGTCCCGGGCGATGATGTCCCGTCTCCTGATGTATGACCGTCTAAGGCGGTTAGCCGCCAGGTCGAAGGGGACCATTCCGGCCAAAATGGCCGCAGCCTCGCCCGAGACGGTACGATACCCCCTGATTACCCTAATCGCCAGGTGACGCTGTAGCCTCCGTACCGTTCTCTGTATGACTCGGTTTTCGGCCGCCGTCTGCGCCCATATTGGCGCGCCATAGAGGACAACCGACATTACGATCGCGGCGTAGGTTTTTCTCCTACGTTCCCCGGGGCCCCCCACGTTGGCCATCAGCCTGGCGAGGGATGTCGCCATCCCCCACGCCTTCGGTACCAGCGCGTTGAAGTGGTCCCGGAAGGTCCACCGCGAGTCCAGGGTTAAGCCCAGGTACTTCACGGTGGAACCGATCGGGACCACCGTCCCGCCTATCCTAATCACCGCCCCCCGTGGAATGTCCTCCACCATAAAGGCGATAGCCTCCGTCTTGGCTATCGAGACCTTCAGGCCTAGCCTCTCAATAGCGCGTACCACCACTGTGGTGCCTAGCTCCGCCCTCACGCGTGCTCCTTCAAAGTCGCTCGCGTACGCCGTTACCAGGGTGTCGTCCGCGTAGCACAATGTAGCGCATCCAATCGGCATTCCCAATCTAAGGATTCCGTCATAGCCGATGTTCCACAAGGTCGGCCCCAGTATCGAACCCTGCGGAACCCCGCACGTGACCGTCCCACGGACTATCCGTTCTCTGCGATCCACGTACGCCAGTCCCCGTCCCGAGAGGTAGCTATGAAGGATGCCCCGGAGGTATCCCGGGACACTCCTCTCCTCCAATGCCCTCCTGATAACAGGCCACGGGAGGGAGTTGAAGGCGTTCGCTATGTCCAATGACACCGCGATCACCACTCCCCCCTCCCGCGTGCCCTCTCTGACGCGTTCGCGCAGGGTCCAGATGGCGTCCACGGTGGAACGCCGCTTTCTGAACCCATACTGTCCATCGGCTATGACGTCCTCCCTTTCCATGTACTCGTGTAATCTACCAGCCACGACCCTCTCCAGAAGTTTCCCCGCCTCGCTCAATAGGCAGATTGGCCTATACGAGGACGGGGTCCCCTCGGGTTTCCCGGGTTTCTTCAGGAGCACTAGCCTGGCCTCTTTCCACTTGCGCGGGAAGTGCCCCCCCCTGAGACATTCGGTGAAGCATCTGGCCCACAAAGGGGCCAGGTGCCTCACCGTGCTTTTGATCACTCCTCCCGTTATGCCGTCAGGCCCCGGAGCCCTTCCCGTTTTGACCCTTGTGCAGGCCTCTAGCACTTCCACTGGTGTCACGTTCAGGTTGTCGCTCCATTCCGCGACTACATCCCCTTCCAACGGGGTCAAATCCGTGGGGAAGAGTGTCGCCACTATCTTTCCCGCTGTCTCAGGGGGAAGCACCTCCAGCACGGATGCGCCTCCCGAATGCAGCTTCCGCAGGACCACCCTGTAAGGCGTGCCCCAGGGATCCCGCTCAAGGTCGTCGACCAGCTCTTTCCAAAGCTTCGCCTTGGATCGAGCGATCGACGACCTGAGCTCCCTTCGCCTGTCCCTAAGATCGCTCCAGAGGGCCCGCATCCCCTCCGACGTCACGCTCGCACGAGCTCGCGCTCGCGTTACATTCCTCCTGCAGCGATTGCAGGCACGACGCAGCTCTGCGATCTCCTCGCACCACCAATATGCATGGGGCTTTCGTGGGAGCCCCCTCCTCGGCATTGCTGCGTCAGAAATGTCGTGCAGCATTCTGTCCAGACGGTCGGCTCCTCCAGCGGCGTCCTCCGGGATTTCACTCCAGGTTGTAAAAACCGCCGCTGCCTCCATCAGGTCGGCGTCCACCTTGCTCGTCACCCACCTGGGGAAGGTCCTCAGTGCAACCTTCCCGACCTCCGGGTCGACGATCCGAGCACCAACATCCGTCATCACGTACAGGTGGTCGGAGAGCGATTCCACCTCTCCCGCGACCCTCCATCCTGTGATCGACCCGGCCGCCGAGCGAGAGGCCAGCGTCAGGTCGACTCGTGAAGAACCACGCGGATGCAGGCACGTCGGTTCCTCTCCCTCGTTCATCACCTCCAGGTCCACAGAGGACAGCCACTCCAGGAGGAGATCACCCCTCCTGTTGCGGCCCCTCCTGTCCCAGGCATAAGCACGAGCATTGAAGTCACCAGCAACGATGACCGGGCGACCCGCCACTCGCGCTAATCTTCCCTCAAGCTCGCGCAGATCTTCTAGGAAGTCTTCGTCGCTCAGGCTGGGGGGGAAGTAGTAGGACACCACCACCGTGTTCCCCCAGTCCACGGCCACGAACCTCCTCCCTCTCCAGAGGAGCGAACAGGGTATCCTCGTCTGGGCCCACTGCCAGGTGATGGCGGCAGAAGGTGGGTTATCCAGCGAGGACACCCAACGCCCATCTTCCGGAATCCTGTTGGGCTCCGATATGGCGACGAGGCCGATTCCCAATTCGCCACTCACCCTGGCCACCATCTCCTGCGATGGTCTAGACCGATTGACGTTAATTTGCGCCAGTCTAGCCATCGCAGGTCTCCATGGCCTCCTCGCGAGTCCCCTCTCCAGGGGTCGGAGCTCCCCGATCAGCTCCATCTTCCCGGACTTCCGCGGGGGTCACGTCAGTGTCCTCCCTCGCTTTCGCCCCCGGTCCGTTGTAGGGAACGCACTCCGGCGCACCAGCTCGATGCCCCGAGGGTAGTCCCCTTCCGGCACATACCGGACACTTGGGTGGCTTACGACAGCCCGCGGCTCTGTGTCCGTCCCTGCTCCCGCACTGGAAACACCAGGTGGACCGGTCCACCTGGCTCAAGCAGTTCGCGCGGGTGTGCCCCACGGCAAAGCATCGGAAGCATTGTAGCCTCCGCTTTGCCAGGGGCACCACCCCT
>NW_017299323.1:186568-187087 GCF_001594075.2 Trachymyrmex cornetzi
GCCCTTCACAGGATTCCCCCGGGTCCGAAGCCACGGGGGTCGATCGCCCGGGGGCAGGGACTGTACCCCCGGGAAACCGTGACAGGGTTCCGAAGCCCTGCCGTGATTGTTCCTTTTCGTTTTCCATGTCATGATTGTTCATTTGTCGGCGAGTAATACGGCCGGGAGGCTCGCCGACAGTTCCCCCCGGTTCGTCACCCACTCGTCACCGCGCTGTGCATCCTCTCCCCCGGTGCAGGGAACATAAAGCGAAAGGCCCCAGGCCTAACCCACACACCGGAGGAGTGGGGCTCGCCTAACGGGCTATACCCGGGCGATCGCCCCCAACCGCCCAACTCCCCTCTCCGCGTGCCCACGCTCCCCCAGCACCCCCGGCGGGGAGGCCCAGCCGACCGAACGACAGGGAACCACCCGCACCGCCCAGCTCGACACCCACTCCCGAGGGGGTGGGACGACCAGGCGGACGAGCGGTGATGAAGGTTTCCCCCTGCCAGCTCCCAGCGAAGGGGGCCCCACCGG
>NW_017299323.1:187163-188965 GCF_001594075.2 Trachymyrmex cornetzi
GGGAAAGCGCCCTTACCGTTAGCTCCGAGGGGGTGCCCGGTCCCGCAACGGACAAAGCCGAGCGGTCCCGCGACTCCCCCCCCCGCAGCTTTCAGACGGCACCCCGCCCGCCCCATGACGGCGCGGGGTACCGCCCTCCGGCCACGTCTACACCAGAGACGTCCAGTGTGCAATGGGCGATAGTTCATGAAGAACGACCGCCCACTGGAGCAAACCTGGTGGAGGATGCCTGGGTGCAATGGGGTTAATACCCCACCAGACATCCGCTTCCTCGTTGGCGTGGGCTCGATGCCCTGAGGCAGAGCCCGCCTGCAGCGATGGGGCTGCGTCGTCATTTCAGTCCTCGGTACCGCGAGGGAACCACCCCATCCCCCAAGGGGGAAGAGGAGGGCCCCACGCGGGCCCGAGGGCCGTGGTGGACGAAACCCACTCCGCCTTCGGAAGGGAGCAGACCTCCCCCTAACGGTGCCGAATCACCGGGATTTGAAGTCGGAGTTACCTTCTCCTACCGGCGCATTGATTCCCCATCCTGTTACGGATGGTTCCTCCAGACCCTCCACGCTCCAGAGGGTGTGGGGGGCCCTTGGGGCGCCGGACCCAGGCGTACAGAGTCCCTCTATCTAACGAGGGACTCCGTACTGTGGAGTATTGGCACGCGGGGCCCTCAAAGAGAGCCCCGGGTGAGCCCCCGTGCCACGACTAGGCTCTCCACGCACGAGGGAGCAATCTTTCATCCTAACGTAATAATTGGAGTATTGCATGACAAAATGATATCTCCAGCGTTTTTCCTCTCGAATATTGAACACGTTTACTGTTGTGAGGTAAGTCACATACTCACAAAGTTAGAAAGCTGAGTGGCAACGAGAACTCAAGCTAAAATTATATGAACGATTAAATTATCGTATGTATAATTTGAAAATTGATATTCACCTCACCTCACACAGTCGACGCTTCTACACTGAACAATGAATCTCTCTTATTTGACATTTTGTAATTTGTTAATATTTTATAAATTATCGTCAAATTTTAAAAATTTTGAATTAGTTCAAAAATTAAAAAACATTAAAATTGATCATGGGTTTAGTTTGGTGTCGTTGGACGTAATATCACTCTACATTAACACTCCAACAGATTTAGCAATAAATGCTCTTTCGAATAGATGGGACGTTATTTGCAAGAATTGTAATTTACCGAAAAACAAATTTATCAAAGCTGTTCGCCTAGTGTTGGATTCAACTTTTTTCACGTTTGATAATCAATTTTACAAACAGCCTTTTGGAACGCCTATGGGTTCACCGCTTTCTCCGATTGTTGCTAACCTAGTTATGATGGATTTGGAGAATTGGGTGCTGAGTAATATTCAATATTGTATACCATTCTATTGTTACGTCCTGCAGACGCAGATTCTTTTCTTTCGAGAGAATCGGCTCCACCGCAACTACGATTGGCGCTTGCGAGACGCGAGCAGGGGTCCCTTTATAAAAATTGAATAACAGACCACCCAGGCTCCGCGAAAAACTCGTAAACGTCAATCAACCCGGAAAAATAACAACACTAACGCAGGCCTAAAAGGGACAAGATTGCGAAAAATATCACAAACGGACCTAAGTCACGCGATGGTAAAAATTCAACCTATTGTCCAAGTTGTTGACCAACAATTCCACCTTCAGAAAAACAGGCGCCCCGTCGCCACAAAGACCATAAAAACACGAGATAATGTCTCACAGCTGTTTACTTAGCCATATTTTCCGCGAGGATGACGGAATTGATCACTCGCTTAAAGCAATCTTGCCCCTTTTTAG
>NW_017299323.1:189235-189756 GCF_001594075.2 Trachymyrmex cornetzi
AAACAATAGCCGTTGAAAGTGCGTCACGCCGAGTCATAAGAACCATGTCGCTAGTTCAAAAATTTTAACAATAGCCGTTGGAAGTGCGCGGTAAATCTGTCACGCCGAGTTCTAAAAAATCTGTCACGCCGAGTTCAAAAAAATCTGTCACGCCGAGTTCAAATCTACGCAAGGTTCGCGGAAATTATTTGGTCCGGTGACCTCCGAAGTTCACAGAGGACACACATTCGCCACCGCTATCCTTGGCTGGGCTTGCGTGGACGCTGGAACCGACTCATTCCACAAACAATCTTCATCACTAGTAAGTCTACATTTGCATGTCACCCTTCCCCCCTTTATTGTACCACCGCGCACCCGACCGCATACTCTTTCACACACACGCACGCACGCACGCACACATAAAAATTGTTATCAACGAAAATGCTATACACGCTCACTCACAATTTTAAAATCATTGTAACTAGACTTAGCTTAATTATGTAAATTAGCTTTAGCCTTATTGAAATAAATAGTTTTTAAAA
>NW_017299323.1:189829-190658 GCF_001594075.2 Trachymyrmex cornetzi
GCACGAGGTCCAATCCCAGGTCAAAAGGATTAAGTTCCTTGACCTAAAAAGTAGGACCAACGCTCGCACTGTCCATTGAAACAGGTGTCATAGCGTCCTTTCAGGACGTTGACCCTTTCTGGGACTTTAAAAGAGTGCGAACGACTCACAGCTGTACGCTTCCGTGCGTATACCTGTGAGATTGAGTCAACCGTCCTTCCGTACCCTCTCCATCTTCCTCTCTCGCCAATACTCAGGGTTGGACGTAACGCTATTATAGGTATGTAGACGACATCGTTCTTTGTTTACCGAATTCTAAAATTGATTCTATCCTTGAAAAATTCAAGTCATTCCATCCAAGGTTACAATTCACCTTGGAAGTGGGTGGTAAATCTATTAATTTTTTGGACACAACTATAATTTTAAAAAATAACTCATTAATATTTGACTGGTATCAAAAACCAACATTTTCGGGATGAATTTTGAATTTTTTGTCTCAACATCCAATCTCGCAAAAGAAAGGCATAATTTTCAATGTGGTAGATAAAATTTTTTATATCTCACATCCACAATTTCACAAAAAGAATCTTGAATTTAATGTTAGGATACTATTAGAAAACGATTATCCACTAAATTTTATATTTGATACTAATGATATTAATGAAAGAATAAAAACGTTAATAAATAAATTGAATTTTTGTTCAGCTAATAAAAAAACAAATAACAATTTAGCTAAAGAACGCGTTAAATGGTTTCCATACCATATTTGGAAGAGATATCGAATAAATTCAAGAATGCAATTAATGGGGTTTGCCATAGGGTTTCATTTTTTAGTTTGAACAAGTTGAAT
>NW_017299323.1:190886-191274 GCF_001594075.2 Trachymyrmex cornetzi
TATTGGATGTAGAAAATTATTATAATAAAAGGTTAATATCAGAGATGATGCATATTAATCGACAGACCAATGGGCTGAATCTACAAAATGATACCATTGGTTTAAATCACGCGTACATTAAAATTCTTAATAATCTTTAAGGCTCGTTTGTAATACATTATACATTATATAAACTTGTTTGTCATCAAATTGACCGCTATGTCACTTGTTTAGAAATCATTATTTAACTGACTGTCGAAATGACAAGACACATATTGTTCTCTCAGTTATTTTTTTAAATTTGACGATAATTTATAAAATATTAACAAATTACAAAATGTTAAATAAGAGAGATTCATTGTTCAGTGTAGAAGCGTCGACTGTGTGAGGTGAGGTGAATATCAATTTT
>NW_017299323.1:191285-202574 GCF_001594075.2 Trachymyrmex cornetzi
AGTTAACTAAATTTTATAATAGATATCATTAAATTTAATAAATAAATAACTTGGCGCCTGTTGTTGATATCAAATCTTTTATACACAAGACATATTAGAGTTAAGTAAAAATAACAAAGATAGTATCACTTGGGTTTTATTTTTTAATTTGTTAGAATTTAATTCGATAAAGGTAGTACCACTTGGGTTTTACTTTTTAATTTGATAAAATTTATCTTGGCGGCTGTTGTTAATATCAAATCTTTTATACAAATGAAATATTTGAAATAAATAAATAATAAGTAAATAATAAGGATAGTGCCACTTGATAAATAAATACATCATTTATAGATAGTAGCACTTAGGTTGTACTTTTTAATAATTTGGTATAGCAGTTTTTTTAATACTGGTTGCTTTCCATTTAATAACATAGAACGACACTTGTATCAACTTGTGTCGACTTGTGTCATCAAATGGAAAGCCACTTATCATTTAGATTTTATCATATTAGGTTTTACCATATAAATAGTGTTTTTCGATAAGCACACATTCTTAGCGCTTTTTTTATCTTTTTTTTAAAAGGTAAGTTTGTATGTAACTTCAAAAACATCACCGCCATCCCCATCTTTTTATAATTGCAATATAAAAGATATACAATAAATATGTGATTTAACAACAATCCATCCTCATCATGTTCCTTTGCCCATAATCTTTTCGACAAGATCCGACAAGTGACACCAGTTTCCACGGGTACATAATGGTTGCATTCAACAGAAATTCAACTGTTGCGGATCACATCCGTGAGCGCTCGTTGCTATTGGATTTAGAAGAACACCAATAACAACGAGCGCTCACGGATCCACTCCGCAACAGTTGAGTCTGCTCAACGCGACCAATGTAATCCAGACATAAGATCTTTATTTTAAGGATAGTACCACTTGAATTTTTTTCATACAAATGATATTAAATAAATCAAAGATAGTATCACGAGAGTTTTAGTTTTTAATTTGCTAGAATTTAACTTATAAAAATTTTATAGCATTCAACATTACACCAGTTGCTGTTTATGATTTTTTAAACTTTAATAAGTATTAGCATTCTTGAGGCTTCCACGGGTGCTCCCTGTATAAATGTTATGCGTTTTGCGGATTTCCTCCGTGTCCAGATCCATTCTCGAGATGCCAACGTTTCGTGAACCTTGCAGTCCACTTCATCAGGCCGAGGGGCAGTCTGATACTGAGCTGTTCCTCCGGGCCGTCCCTTTTTATATTACGCTGCTTGTTGGGGTGGTGGGGATGGGCGGAGAGGGGGAAAAGGTTGTGGGAGGAGAAAAAGATGGTGGAATTGGTCGGTCTTCAATAACCGAGAGAATGGTCTTCCATATTTTATTTATGTTGTGGCCATTATCTCTATTTAAATTGTTAGGGTATTTTTGTATCTCTATGGCTTCTCTGTACTTTCTTGGAAAGTATGATGTACTGTTGACTATTGTGGTCGTTTTGTCAAACAGTATTTGATGTCCTGTTTCGACGTTGTGTTCTGATAATGTCGACTGCGTAGTGTGTTTTAGTCTGACATCACGTTGGTGTTCTTTGATCGGTAGGTTGACCATTCTCCCGGTTTCTCCAATGTATACTTTCCCGCAGGAACAAGGTATTTTGTATACTCCTGCGAAACTGAGTGGAGGTCTTATACATAAACCTCGTCCCTCACAAAAATCCACAACCTTCTATACTCAACGTTAAGAACCTATCCAACAAAGACCTGTCTCAAGACACTATAGCACTTGCCAAAGTCCCTAACTTCGCTGTGGCACCTAGAAAGGTTCCAAAGGAAGAAATTATCAGTCAAATAGAGCCAACCATCTACCGATTCCCATCAGAACAAGCAGATAATATCCGCAGACAGGTAACCATATCCTTTCCAAAGCCAAACCCTTCCACAAAATATCACTAGACAAGAGCAATTGGCCCTCCAAGACCTGAACAGGGACACAGACATCATCGTGCTTCCAGCCGACAAAGGCAACACGACAGTAGTCATGAACAGATTATAAGAAAAAGATAAAGAACCTTCTATCGAACAAAGCATACAAAAAGCTTGACAGAGATCCAACTAACACAATCGCACAGAACACCAAGATCCTAGTGGAGAAAAGCAACGTTCCCAATGAAACAAAAACAACATTAAAACCTACAAATCCTCTCCCACCAAGACTATATGGATTACCGAAAGTACACAAATCAAACATCCCGCTCAGACCGATTGTTAGCGCCATACACTCCCCGACATACAACTTATCGCGCTTCCTAGCACGAACACAACCCCTCACTGGAAAAATCGAATCACACATAACCAACTCAACGGATTTCATACAAAAGATTCAAAAAATCCGACTACGTCCCACAGACCTGCTCGTGAATTTTGACGTAGAATCCCTTTTCACACAATTCCCAATAAAAGAGACATTAAACATAATAAAGGCCTCACATGAAGTCCCCCCCGACCTTATCCCGCTAAAAGAGCACTGCTTAACAACCACTTATTTCTCCTATAACAATCAATTTTATGAACAAACTTCAGGAGCGGCGATGGGCTGTCCCATTTCTCCTGTAATCGCCAACATCTTCATGGAGCATTTTGAGAAAGATGCCCTCAAGAAAACACCCAAAAAAACCAGAAGTTTGGTTCCGTTATGTAGATGATACATTCGTGGTATGGAGACACGGCAGAGCCGAACTACGTAAATTCCTTGTTTTCCTCAACAAACAACATTCAAATATCCATTTTACTATAGACATAGAAGAAAACGGAAAACTCCTTTTCCTAGATGTTCTTGTCTCTAAGAAAGCTGACGGTACCTTAGGCCATCAAGTGTACAGAAAACCAACACACACAGACAAATATCTACATGCCGAGTCACACCACCACCCAGCACAAAAACAGTCAGCAATCAACTCACTAGTACATAGAGCTTTCACCATCTTTGACAAAGAACATCTACAGACAGAACTCAACCACCTCAAACTGGTCTTACAGAAAAACGGACACGACAAAAAAGACATGACCAAAATAAACATCAATAAACATGCAAACAAGACAACGGTCTTTGACACACAACCAGACGAAAGGATCCTAACGAGCCTCCCATATGTCAAAGGAACAACAAATCGGATTGGCAGGATATTAAACACAATATCCGAACTATCTTCAAACCACCCAAAAAGATAGGACAAATCTTATGAAATCCTAAAGATCAAAGACTTCCACTCAGTTCCGCAGGAGTATACAAAATACCTTGTTCCTGCGGGAAAGTATACATTGGAGAAACCGGGAGAATGGTCAACCTACGGATCAAAGAACGCCAACGTGATGTCAGACTAAAACACACCACGCAGTCGGCATTATCAGAACACAACGTCGAAACAGGACATCAAATACTGTTTGACAAAACGACCACAATAGTCAACAGTACATCATACTTTCCAAGAAAGTACAGAGAAGCCATAGAGATACAAAAACACCCTAACAATTTAAATAGAGATAATGGCTACGACATAAATAAAATATGGAAAACCATTCTGCCGGTTATTGAAGACCGACCAATTCCACCATCTCTTTCCCCTCCCGCAACCTCTTCCCCCTCTCCGCCCATCCCCAACACTCCAACAAGTGGACTGTAAGGTTCACGAAACGTTAGCATCTCAATGGATCTAGACACGGAGGAAACCCGCGAAACGCATAACCTTTAATAAGTATTTATAAATTTGACTATGTCTTTCATTTATCTTTTATAAGTCAACAAAATAAGAATTTATGTTATCTTTTATAGCAAATAATAAATTAACGTGATAGAATGTACGTACAAGGTCAAACCTCCTGGAAGTTGATAAACATTCGACGCATTTTTGCACTACCGCGAACCGAGTTATTAATTGTCATAATTATTAAAGTTGACAGATATCCAGAGGAAATCTGTTGCATCGATGGCATAAAGGATTAAACAATTCTGCTTTACAGATAAATATTTATTCCTAACCTGAATAGTGATCAACTTTAACGATCTAGATCCACGGGGTAAATAACTCCGAGACACTACCAGTGTCTCCAGATACATTTTTTTGCCAGATTCGTTCATTTCGTACAAAAACATGTCGTGCAAGTCTAATTTGTGTATGTAGAAGCAGAAAATCACTTACGTGTCCTCTATGCCATGCCATCGATGTGACAGTTTTCCTAACCTAATCATCAGCCACAGAAAACAGACACATTGTGATGTGACCATGCACATTGCCAGCGCCACATTTGCCTCTTGCGTCAAAAAGTGCAAAAGGACATTTCCCCCACCCCATAGCCCTGTCAACGACGACGACGACGACGTTTCTTAAAATAAAAGTTTCAGGTTGAGATTTTGCATCATTTTGCATCGCAATATCTCTGCTCGTAGAGCATGTAGAGAAAAAACAAAAACACTTTCATTATATATTCTGAGCGGATGCAATCGATTAAGCATACTTAGAACTCAATCGGGACAGCCGTTATTGAGATCCCATAATCGCTGTCTGGAAATCTTGACAGATTCGCGTAAAGGAGGCACGGCAGTGTCGCTGCGCTTGGCTTAGCGCCGAGACACTACCAGTGTCTCCAGATAAGCATATAGGGAATATTCCAAACTTTTTGACACGTGGTTGTAGGCAGATACAGCGGACCAAATTGAGTCGAAAAGTCCTCTATTTTGCAATTTCCGCAATCCTTTTTTAGTTACTCAATGAGTACTGTCTAAAATCGACACATAAAACAATTTTAAGTTGTCTTTGAGTTTTTTAAGAAATATATTTAAGATATTCCATGAACTCTGAAAGATATCAATGAACTCTGAAAGATATCTTAAAGTTGTCTTATGCGTCGATTTTACTCGCATATTTAACAATTTTTAAGAAATTGATATCTTAACTATTGTGAAAATTGCAAAATGGTAGAAAATTTTTCAACTTACAAGTTAGTTTAATCAGGGCTACCTGCTTACAAGCGGTATGTCAAAAAGTTTGAGACACCATGTATATTATGAATATAATTATTATTAATATTATAGAAATAATAAAAACAAAAAGAGAGAGAGTTCCATAATATTTTATCATGCAATTATAGCCACAAATATCAAATATAACTTCTTTCAGTATTAAATGGAGAGAAACGAGAATGTATTTCATATATAAATAATATTTTTGCGCGGTCAATGTCTTATTTAGTAAATCGATTTAACTGCTATGTTTTTTTTATTGATACATATACGATTTTCTTTGCTATCTATTCGCTATATAGGTATAATAGAAGATTCAATAATCTCTTCCATTTCCTTGCTACTTTGCCATCGGTATATGTGACGTCGATCCGTCTTCACCAGAAATCTGTCTTTCTGTTCCAGAGCGGCACGACGAATCCAACAGTTAAACTATTTTGCGTTGACCTTGACATGGTGGTGCAAAATAACGTGACTTTGGTGGAGATCAAACATCCGCCAGAACTGTCTACCTCCGAAAGGATTCTGTCAGCGGTGGACTTTCCTACGGACAGTCTCGTGTACGCAACTTGGATGAATCGGGTGCAGAATAGAGCGTATTTCCAACTCTGCGATGTCGACAGTCTGTTGCCAAATTGCACGACAGTAGGTATTTCTTCATTTTCACGCGAGAGAGGCAATCTTCCAGTTCTAAACAGAACGAGGAGGGGGAGGAAGAGCAGGGGCTCGTTTGATAGTACTCTTTACGGAGATTCCGCTTTCTCTCTTTCTCTGTATTCTTCATTCTCTTTTTCTCCGAGTTTCCGCGGATCTTAATTTAGACAAGCGTTCTTCCTTTAGTTAGGCAATAGTATTTTAATTAGTACGCGCTTGCCTGCGGCCCGGTTAATTCGCACTTTCGCGCAAGTCTTTCGCGACTGTTTTTCTGGGGAAACTTGGACGTTACAAATTCCAAGTATCAGTAAAGATTTCGCATTACAAAATTCTGTGATAAATTTAACTTCGCATAGAAGCGTAAAATTACCTTTATATTGCGAGAAATAATTCTCTTGCGAAATATTTTTTTTACGTCGAACGTGCGAATTAGTTGTTGCGTTAAAATATATTAAGGAAGAAAAAGGGGTTACAAGAAGTTACAATTATGAAGTATGACTAGTCGTGTATTTTTTGTGTTGTTAAAGAGGAAAAGCAAGTAGCTTTCTTTTTACTGGATCGCTTTATTAATACGTTTGTTAAATTTTAGCTCGTACATTTTCGCGAAAAATACAATGTTGATTCAACTCTTAAACAATATGGAAATAACACACTGCAGTATGATATTCAATTCAATTGCTTATAATATATTCATAAAAATATATTGTAAAATTTTTTTCTCAATCAAAATGTTAAACTTAAGGGACATATCAAGGAAATGTATATATCTTTATCAATGAAAAAGTTAAAAGCAATGGAAAAAAGCATTGGAAAAAAGAAAATCAGGTATTCCATACGGAAAAACCAAGAAATAATTTTTCAAGAATATACGTGAATATAGATGTGTGTGCGTATGCGTGCTAGCGCATGGGCGCGTGTGTGTGTGATATCATCACATTGAACGCAATAGCAAGAAAATCTTTACATCTTTTTTTATGCACGATGATATATCTTAAATAAATTGACAGAAAGCAATTTGCTGACCAGGATATGTTTGATTGCTCCTAGGTGCTTTCATATAGCGAGAGAAATGGCTGGGTAGAGCAATTTGAAGCGCCTAGATTCAGCGAGGACGGTATGTCGTTTCTTCTGATATTACCGCAGATACAGAAGAACGGTAGCAATTGGCGACACGTTGTGCTTGTTACGAATGCAACCAGCGGCAGGTCGGTCACCACTGCCCTCACCTCCGGCTATTTCGTCGTGACGGAGATAGTATCCTGGGATAGGGAGAACTCGTATCTGTGAGTATGAACGCAATTTATTACAGAAATCCGTGCACCGTTAATCAAGCAATATTCCTAAATGTCTTAATATTTTTGGGAGTTTGATTTTCGCGGCAATCGAATGAGCCGCTATTTCGCAGTCATGTTTTAAAGTCTATATTAATATGAGTCTATTTTCACAAATATTATTTTCACAAAAATTAAATAAACAACTATAGCGTGACAAGTAAACTATATTTTGTCATACTTTGAGTTTATGTTGATTTTAATTTTGCTGGTATTAATGTAAATTTTTAGATTAAAAATAAAGTATGTTGTTCTGATTGTGAGTACGAGGGAATAATGTAGAAAATCAGAATCTCGAACTGAATAAGATGCGTTAATATAAAGTTAAGGAAATAGATATATGAATAAACATAATTATTCAAAGCTTACATAGGAAAGTTCTTTCAAGACGATCAGCTTACTTAAAACTTCTGTGTCGATAATCTACTATTAGCGATTAACCAAAATAAATTATATTTTAATATTAGAAATTTAACTGCCTATTACGGTCGGAGCTGGATCTTCGTTGCTTTTTAATAATTCAATCTTGAATTACTAATATATACTATATATGTACTTGCATATATACCATATTGTAGTCTTTTTCTAACTGCGAGCCGAATTGTTTTTCCGGACTAAATAAACGCAATTAAAACTACTCTAGTAATCGCGAATTAAATTGACAAGCAATTTTAATAATTTGATGCTACCATCAAGCATCATATATTATAAAGATGTTAATATATAAAAACTGTTAATAAATTTATTGCGGAAAATATTACCTCGGCCGGGACTTGAACCCGGATCCATTGTAAACCGTACGATCGTCCTGAGCCATTAGACTACCGAGGCCGAGTTTATTTAGTCCGGAAAAACAATTCGGCGCGCAGTTAGAAAAAGACTACAATATGGTATATATGCAAGTGTATATATAGTATATATTAGTCATTCAAGATTGAATTATTAAAAAGCAACGAAGATCCCCAGCTCCGACCGTAATAGGCAGTTAAATTTCTAGTATTAATTGAGTTTCTCAAATATACGGTCAAAAAATGTAAATATATTGTTTAGATTACATTCTCACTTCTTCGAAAACTTTACGGCGATTTCAACCTTTTTTTGCTACAAATTAGGACTACAAAGTTCGATCGGTTTGTTGCCGACGCATAACTCTCTTAATGGAACGAAGATAATTAATAAAAATAAATAAATGACAAACGGGTAATTGGGAATTGGCACAGTGATCGTTGCGTAATGCTCTTCAAAAAGCTTTACCATGCATAAATAAAATAAGATTTGTACACGTTTCGGCTAGTTTTCTATTCTTCTTCATCAAAAACATACGATGAACAGTCAAGATCCATGAAATTAAAAACGTAAACTTACGATGTTAACAAAATTGGCATGACTTGGTCATAATCGTTGTGCAGTAATATTTACTCCATTAGAGAGTCGTTCTCACCAGTTAGAAGGCTGGATGGTAGTAATGATAAAGAATCTTAAATATATAACTGACGTAATAACTAAAAACCTTTAAATTAATAAATAGAATAATATAAGGGAGAACTATAATAAATATAAACCAAAACTTATTTCACAGCGATGTAAACCTCAAAAAACAAATTCGCATGACAATACGGTTATCTGAATATAATTCGCATGTAGATACGGTTACATAGACATTATTGATATAACAAAAATCACTGAATGTAATTGTTAAATAATGTAAAAATTATTGGAATACACCATTGTC
Organism: Trachymyrmex cornetzi; assembly: GCF_001594075.2. NCBI lineage: Eukaryota > Metazoa > Arthropoda > Insecta > Hymenoptera > Formicidae > Trachymyrmex > Trachymyrmex cornetzi. The sequence goes on from NW_017299323.1 coordinate 200,002, forward strand.
AGTACTGATAAAATTAAATAAGATGTTAAAAGACTGTCTATAACGTGCGAAAGTCCAGATTCGACTGCACGTATGTTGTATATCTACAAAAGTCAGTAGAATGTCGTAAAAAAGGTATTATAAACCAAAAAAAATATGTGTTAATAATGTTTAATTAATATGTGTTCTCTCCACTAACGTCGTCAAAGATTAAAAATGAATGCTATATTTGATGTAAAAAAATTGTTTTCTATTATAAATTATTTTGAAGAGGCACATATGTTTTATCTAAGTATTCAGTGTCAGTTTGGCGATTAATGCCGTTGTCTTGCTTTTTAATATATAACACCTCAGACATTAATTTTTTTGTTATAATTGCGTTCAGAATATAGAGCGTATCAGAAGTTGATAAATTCTTTCCAATTCAAATCGTGACCATATTGCAACCTATGTTCAGTAATAACTGAAAGCGTAGATGTGTTGCTACTAATATGGTTACGTTCCGAGATTCTAGTTTTTAGTTTCCCGCAAGTTTGCTCAACATAGGTTGCATTACAATCATTACAGCAAATCTTATAGACGATAATTGCGAAGAATATTACTAAGGCCTCGGTAGTCTAATGGCTCAGGACGCGCGTACGGTTTACAAGAGATCCGGGTTCAAGTCCCGGCCGAGGTAATATTTTTTTCGCAATAAATTTATTAACAATTTTTAATATATTAACATCTTTATAATATATGATGCTTGATGGTAGCATCAAATTATTAAATTGCTTGTCAATTTAATTCGCGATTACTAGAGTAGTTTTAATTGCGTTTATTTAGTCCGGAAAAATAATTCGGCGCGCAGTTATAAAAAGACTACAATATGGTATATATGCAAGTACATATATAGTATATATTAGTAATTCAAGAATTGAATCATTTAAAGCAACGAAGATCAAGCTCCAACCGTAGTAGGCATTTTAAATTTCTAGTATTGATTGTATTTCTTATAGATAACATTCTTTTTGAAATTCTTGGGAAGAGGATCTTTATGCGTTTTGATTACCCCATTTAGTTTATTAACTCTAAAAAACAAAAATTTGAAATTAAAAAATCTTTAATAATTGTTTTAAATTTCTCTCGGAAATGTTATCAATGTATGATATAGTAAACCATAATTGCTTCGTTAAACTTTCACGAAGTTTTTTTATTATCGACCATTATAGAATTTGTTTTCTTATTGATCAAATTTTTAATTCTATTATTGATCGTGTCAAAAGTAAATCTGAGAGGGTAATCATTATTTAATAGCGTCCCGTGTAGAAAATTGTTAGGACTTACAAAAGGGCCTGATTAGTATACCCTAAAATTAATCGGGCCCTATTAGGGTAGATTACTTGGGCCCTACATATGGCATGTAAGAAATTTTTACCAGGCTCCTATAAGGAAAAATTATCGGGGTCCCATAAGGCAAAATTATCAGGGTTTTATACGGAAAAATTATCAGGGCCTTGTAAGGAAAAATTATCAGGGCCGTATAAGGAAAAATTATCAGGGCACTATAAGGAAAAACTATCAGGGCCGTGTAAAACAAAATTTATCAGGGCTCTGTAAGGAAAAATTATCAGGGACTTATGAGGAAATATTACGGGAATTAATTTTATGTTATTTTGAAACGGTCACCCATCCGAATGCGAACCACCATTCGCGTTGCTTGACCTCTGTAATCGTACGGAAAGTGCTACTTCGGTGATCCACGAACACTGAATGTTAATGAACGTATAGTTGTGATATATCTGTCAATATAATCCTGATAGAAATTTGTGCAATTTAACTGAACATCCAGTTAGTATTTTTTTGTACGTGTTCATACGCACTTTTAGCGGGTGAAACACCCTTTAGAAAAAAAATTGGTTTATCTCTTTCAGAAAATTTTTTATTTCTTACAGTTCCGACGATATTAGCTTCGAAAGAGAAAAATTAATTTTTTTTCCAAAGAGTGTTTTATCCTTTAAAAGTGCGTATGGGCACATATAAAAAAATACGTGTCGCTTATTTTCGTCTGGAGAATAACATACTAATATAGTATCCTTAATAAATCCGTTCTAGGCACCCCTATAAGTTAGCCCTAATAAATAAATATTTATAAAGTTGATACGTCCTTATCAAATCTCGATAAGGCCTCATCAGATATAAATAAGGAAGCCTTCCTTATGGCATGCCTAATAAATCCTTTCCAAGTCCCTATAAGTTAGCCCTAATAAATGAATATTTATAAAATTAATACATCCCTATCAAATCCCGATAAGGGTCTCATCAGAAATAAATAAGGAAGTCTTACTTAGGGCATCCCTAATAAATCAGGGCCTCATGTTACATAATGTCATCCTTAACAAATTTCTACACGTTGACAATGAACTCAGGATTTTTTTGGTGAAACATAGGGTGTGAAATATGAAAAGCCCTGTCCACCAACCCAATAATTGTGCCTCTCTTTTGGCTTAAAGGGTGCTGACAGGGGACCATCTCGGTTTGTACAACAAGTTATTGAAAATGCTTGATATCAGCGAAAGTTGATAACATAAGATGCAAATAAGGAAAATGGCGGG
>NW_017299323.1:203190-210839 GCF_001594075.2 Trachymyrmex cornetzi
TAACACTAAATTTCTCGGAACCCACGGCATATCCGGTCCCGCTATTTTCCTTATTTGCATCTTATATTATCAACTTTCGCTGATATCAAGCATTTTCAATAACTTGTTGTACAAACCGAGATGGTCCCTTGTGAGACATGAATTTGAGAAAAGATGGATTTTTGATATCAATCAAAAATAATTTTGTCATTAGAATTGATAATGGTAGTGTCTAGAAAATTAATTTTATCATTGCCTATTTCGAGAGAAAATTGTAGTCTCGCGTGCTAAGAGTTAAAATTATTGAGTACTTTCTGAATCATCGTCAATGGCACTGCCATAACTATATCGTCAACATATCTAAAAGAGAAAGGTATCTCAAAATCAAATGTCTCCAGCACCGTCCTTTCCAAATCTTGCATAACCAAAGCAACCACCGAGGACAAGACTTAGATTCTGAAAGCAATTTTAACAAAAAAATTAATATCTGAGATGTTATATATTAAAAAGCAAGACAATGGCATTAATTGCCAAACAGATACTGAATTCTTAGATAAAACATATGTGCGCCTTCTAAATAATTTATGATAGAAGACAACTTTTTTACATCAAACATAGCTCTCATTTTTAATCTTTGACGACGTTAGTGGATAGAACACATATATTAAACATTATTTAGACATATTTTTTTTGTTTATAATAACATGTTTACGACATTCTACTGACTTTTGTTGAGATATACACCATATATGTCAGTTGAATCTGGACTTTCACACGTTATAGACAGTCTTTTAACATCTTATTTAATTTTATCAGTACCGACAATGGTGTATTCCAATGATTTTTACATTATTTGACAATTATATTCAGTGATTTTTATTATATCAATAATGTCTTTGTAACCGTATCTACATAAAAATTATGTTCGAATAATCATATCGTCATGCAAATTAGTTTTTTGAGGTTTACATCGCTGTGAAATAAGTCTTGGTTTATCAGGTGTACAACTTTGCTTCCTCCGTCCTTTTTTCCGAAATTCGAGGCTTTATTATAAAAAACTGGTTATACATTTATGAATCAAAGTATTGTCCATCGCTGGCCACTACTTTCTCCCATCTTTCGGGCAGTGCACGAATCCCGCGTTGAAAAAACTGGTCATCTTTTGAGGCGATTCACGAATCGATGCAATTTTTTACTTCTTCATAAGACCGGAAGTGCTGGTCAGCCAGGCCGTGTGCCATTGATCGAAACAAGTGATAATCACAGAGAGCAACGTTTGGAGAATACGGCGGGTGGGGTAGGACTTCCCATTTGAACGTCTCCAAATATGTATTGACCACTTTCGCAACATGGGGTCGAGCATTGTCATGATGCAAAATCACTTTACCGTGTCTCTCGTTTTATTGCGGCCGTTTGTCTTTCAATGCTCAAACGCATCAATTGCGTTCGATACCAATCGTCTGTGATTGTTTCAGTCGGTTTTAACAGCTCATAATACACTACGCCAAGCTGGTCCCACCAAATACAGAGCATGATCTTGGAGCCGTGAATATTCGGTTTGGTCGTCGACGTGGAAGCATGACCGGGAACTCCCCATGATTTTCTGCGCTTGGGATTATCGTAATGAACCCATTTTTCGTCCCCAGTCACAATGGTATGCAGAAATCCCTTCCGCCTTTGCCTTTCAAGCAATTGTTCACAAGCAAACAAACACCGTTCAACATCTCTCGGCTTCAACTCGTACGGTCCAATTTCCTTGCTTCTGAATCATTCCCATGGCTTTGAGGCGTTTTGAAATGGCTTGTTGAGTCACTCCCAATGATCGTGCCAATTCTTCTTGATTTTGACATCAGTCTTGATCAAGTAATGCCTCCAATTCTGCATCTTCGAAAACCATCTCTCTTCCACCGCTATGCCAATCTTCGACGTCAAAATCACCGTTCTTGAAGCGTTGAAACCATTCACGATACGTTCTTTTACTAATAGCGGCTTCACCATAAGTATGTGAGAGCATTCGATGAGCCACAGCCGCAGATTTCTTCATATTGAAGCAGAAAATTAAAACTTCCCGCAAATGACGAGAATTTGGCTCGTAAACTGACATTTTCAATCGAGAATAACTTTATGATACAAATCAACTAATGTTTCTATGGGGTTATGTTGACAGATGTCCAAGTTTATTGTATAACGTCTGTGATCTATTAATTTCGAGCATCACTTACCGCTAAACCCTGATAGCACAGAAAGTTTCAATTGTGTTGCAGGAACCTTTTAATGTCTCAATTGTGTATCATCACGTTTATAACATTTCTGAGACCATCTTCTTTGAAATATTACAATTGTAATGTTTCTGCAATTACTTTAATTGAAACCTTACGTTTGAAATGTTCCTTTAATATATAGTTCTTTCAACGTTGCAAATGCAAAGTTTGTGAGAGATTTCTGGGTGCTATGCGTGAAAATGGCTATCCACATGATGTGCCGCGCCATCTTGTGATAACAGGTACGTACGTGTATAGGCCATCTTTGAAGTACTTTGATCGATGAACGTACGTAACTTCGTCGTCGAACATGTATGTTCATAGGTCTGTTTTCTGTGGCTGAATCAGTGTAGCAGGAATGTAAATAGGAAATCGGAATTTACCAATAGATGGCCATAGCTGTCAATGTAGTTGCCGTCAGACCGCGTCATTGACGCCATTTCCTTGTTCTGACATCTGACAAAGATTTTCAATTCACAACAATACAAGTTTCATACAACAGTATAGTTTGTAATAGCGTTGAACATGTCGAATTTTGTGCCTGGAAACTACGATTTGCGGACAGCATTGATTTTCTGTTACCATTTAAAGAAAACTGCTCCAGAATCGCATCGAATGCTTGTCGAAGCTTACGGTGAGCAAGCCCTATATAAATCACAATGCTTTGAGTGTTTAAAAAAATTCAAAAGTGGCGATTTTGACGTGAGAAACAAAGAACGTGGAAAACCACCGAAAAAGTTTGAAGACAGCGAATTGCATGCATTGTTGGATGAGGATAACGCTCAAACTCAACAACAACTCGCGTATCAATTGAATGTGACACGAGAAGCCATCTCCATACGTTTGAAATCCATGGGAAAGATCCAGAAGATGGGAAAATGTGTTCCACATGACCTGAATGAAATACAGCAAGAAAACCGAAAAACCACTTGCGAAATGCTGCTCGCATGGTACAAAAGAATGTCATTTCTCCATCAAATTGTGACTGGCGATGAAAAGTGGATATATTTTGATAATCCTAAGCGTAAAATATCATGGGTAACTCCAGGCGAACCATCGACACCGACTCCAAGGCCAAATCGCTATGGACGGAAGACAATGCTCTGTGTTTGGTGGGATCAGAAAGGTGTAATCTATTATGAGCTGCTAAAACCGGGCGAAACCGTTAATACTGAACGCTACCGACAACAAATGATCAATTTGAATCAAACTTTGCGTGAAAAACGACCGGAATATCAAAAAAGGCAACATAAAATGTTTTCGTTTCATGATAATGCACCATCACACACAGCAAAACTGATCAAGGAAACGATTGAGGCGTTTGGTTGGGAAATACTTTCGCATTCGGCTTACTCACCAGACTTCACTCCGTCCGATTACTTATTTGCTTCGATGGGGCACGCACTTGCTCAGCAGCGCTTCACTTCTTACGTAGATGTACGAAAATGGCTAGATGACTGGTTTGGCTCAAAAGAGCAACAATTTTTTTTGACGTGGCATCCACAAATTGTCAGACAGGTGGGAAAAATGTATAGCTTGCGATGAGCAGTACTTCGAATAAAATATTTCTTATCATTTTCATGTAATAAACGTGTATTTTCTATTTAAAAATTCCGGTTTCATATTTACATATGTACCTGGTATACTTTGGGAACTTGAAGTGAAATAGGTATATGTTTGATATTTGTCGAAAGCGAGAAAGAGAGTTTTAGTATGGCACAGTCTAGTGCAGGAACAGAAAACAAACCACATGTATGCCGATCAGTGCTGAAAAATTTATATTTTTGAAAGGTGTGACCGACGTTGTCTGTGCATTCGTATATTGTAAGTTTCTTAAACTGTGTATACACCTAGCAAACGAATAGCAAACGTAAAAATTTATTGTTTGTTACATAAAAGTCGCACAAGTTCAATTGCTACATTGAACGAATATCGAATCTGGTCGAATATCAGTATTCCGTATAATCGAAAGAAAGAATAAACTGCTCACAAATACAAACATTATTTTTTTTACATTTCTGCAAGGTTGCAGATGAAACTAAAGAGCACATTGCATCAATATCACAGAAAGATTGTATAAACATTTCCGTAAGATTTCAGAAACGTTTCTTGCGGACCGAAGCGGACATTTTGACGTTGCCGCAATCTTGCAGACTTCTCAGAAACTTTACGCAACGTTACTGTGATGGTTTCAACGTTTCAATGTTATGTTCGTTCAACGTTACAGAAATCCTTCTGTGCTATCAGGGAAGCCATCTATAGGAAAACGGCTGAAACAAATTTGTACACCTAATATATTTATTATATTTCTCCCTTATTACTCTACTTATTAATTTAAAGGTTTTTAGTTATTACTTCAATTATATATTAAAGTTTTTAATCATTACTACCATTGTAACTAATGAGAACGACTCTCTAATGCTGTAAGGATTATGACCAAATGCACAACGATTATGACCAAATCATGCCAATTTTGTTAACACCGTAAGTTTACGTCTTCAATTTCATGGATCTTGGCTGTTCATCGTATGTTTTTGCTGAAGAAGGATAGCAAACTGCTGTACAAATTTCATTTTATTTATGTAATATAAAGCTTTTTGAGGAGCATTACGCACCGATCACTGTGCTAATTCCCAATTGCTTGTTTGTTATTTATTTATTTTTATTATTTATTACGGGAATTATTATTACTATTACCTTACAGATAATTAAATCAGTTAATAACATATATATAATTAATATATATTATCTAAAATTCTAATTATGAAATAACTATGTATTTACATTAAAAATAAAACTTGTTAAAAAATTAAATATTAGCGTTAATTTCTTATATAATGTAATATTAAATTAAAAAACTAAACTATAATAATTTATCAATTTAAAATTGATAAATTTAATTAATCAAGAATTAATTTAACTCAAGAAATCATAAATAATCTATGGTATTAAAAAGTACATCACAACGGTGCTTACATAAAATATCTTTACACAAGAATTACCTGAATAAAGATGTATTTTATTTTTGTTGTTATCTATTGTTACGTCCTGAGTCGCATGTTTTGGTACGAAGCGGTTTCGAGACACGATATAGAATCGTGGGAGCCGCGAGCGCGGAGCGGGGCCTTGACTTCAGGTGAGGTTTATTTTTCGGTACGTTTTTACACGTTGAGGCAGGCTGCTGTCACCAGTGCCTTCGTTATAGGCACGAATTGAATTATAATTTTGGTTATGGGATACCTTTTATAATATGATGCTAACGTTAAGCCTCCGTATTCCCTTGTTGTGCACAAGAAAGAAATTAAAACAGAGAGTTAGAGGAATTGTCAGATAAAGAGCGCCCGTAATACACGAAGGTGTACGAGGGATTTTTTTGTGAAGATATAAAAATCTCTTCCCGGAGGGCAGCTGCGATCTTTTCATCACAACTTTGCTCTATCTACGCTCTCTGATTCTTGTGCGGATAAGGGAGCAGGGAGGAATGACGAAGGGCGATGTGGGTAAAGAATTAATAGCAAGGTAAGGCTTAATGATTTTAATGTTCAATTTGCATGGTAGATTGTTTACAATGCGAGGTTTGCTGGAGATAACCGTCGGCCTCGTTGGTTTGCGGGCGGGCGCGATGTACGATGGTGATCGTGGTGGAGCGGGTCGCGGTGCCGGTGGTCTGGGTATTTGGCCTTCGAGATTTTCCGGCCCGACCGGAGGAGCGTGACTCGTCGCGGAAGCCGCTGGAGGTTCCCGACTTTGGGTTAGATCTTTTCAGGGATTGACCTGGGTTCCTCCCAATGGGTCGCGGGGTCGAATGTCCCGTGTGCGAGGAGTGCCCGTTGCAACTCCTTCAGCTGGACGCGCCATCCTCCTCTCTTTCTCCTCGGGCGCTTTTTCTTTGGCATCTACGTGCGAGAAAAGAGTATAGTGTCGCGACGGGTGAGGGGGTGTGGATACGGGGGCCTCGACGCCGTGAAAGGCTCTCGTTTGAGCTCCGCAGGAGGCGAGCTTCGTCGTCGCTTTGATTTAGCGCCGCCAAAGCTGAGGATGGGAGTAGTCCTTCAGATGCCGCAAAGGCGCACGATCGGGGCTGGATTTTCGGGAAGACGGAAGTGCCAGAGCGCTAGTTAAAGCGCTTGGAGAATTTACCGTGGTTATTTTGACGGGAAGAATGATGAGGAAAAATGAGGACGCGTGTCTTAAAACGCTCTGGTTTATATATGTTTGGCTTCGTGGCCCCTCGCGGTAAGGAGATGTTTTCGTCCACGTGCTATTGCGAAATTTCCTAGAACGTGCCGATCTCCTAAGTGATCTTCTTAGTGATTTAATTTGTTAGTGATTAGGATTTACTAGATTCGAACGCGTTATCTTATTACGGGGGTCGCGATGTTCGTGTAGGTGTGCTCAGTTGCCGCGTGCTGTAGCCTGGCGCGGCAGAACTTGCATTTCTTATTTGCGCGTTTTTCCATTGTAAGTTTCTGTATTGTTTCGGTTCTTTTCGTTCTTTGGGCGCGTGGAATTCCGGTGTTTGTTTAAGGCTTTCTTTCTATTATGCGTGCTTCGATTTTATTCGTGATAATTTCGCTCGTATTCTGCGGCCTTTTGTGACCGTTGAGTGCATTTAGAATTGCACTGAGATGCGTTATGTTGTCGGTACGCGTTTTTATTCGTCTTTTCGTGAGACTGCAGTTTTTCCTTGCGATTGCTTTTAAGTCAGCTGTTATATTTGCTATTTTTTATCCCGTGGCGGCGATGTTTATACAAGAGAGTGCATTCTTTTAGCGTTTTTATTGTTTAATGTTTGGCGCAGGCGCAGTGTGCGCGGCGTTCAATCGCGACGGTTTCAGTGGCATTGCCTATAGCTGTACGCGCTTGTAATCGGCACATATTATGTCTATACGCTATATTCCGTGCTCGCGCTCGCTTGGTAAAAGGACAGGGCGCTATACTGTAGGCGCACCGGACATTACATCTATATTATTTACATTTCTATCTGCGTTATTTTGCATGCGAATCTTTGCATAATGAATATATATTTATTTCTTCAATTTATCTTGAAAATGTATGATTTGTATATATCCGAATTTGTATGTATCCGAATTTTTTACAGTCTATCTAAAAAGAGGATAAGTTTTTTATTTTATATATCTCTGCTTCTCGAGTAAGCGTAGCTGTAGTCGAGCGAACTGTCGCGTATGCGCATATGTACTCTGTCCGGGGCACGAATTCTCGAATACGAGATACTCGCTCTTTTCCCAGGCGTTCATCCCGGCCGATGACGTTCGAAAGATAGCGAGTGAAATGGTTCGTAAATTAATTTGCGAAGTAAAAGCAGAACTCTACGACGAAGTGCGGAAGTGGGAAGTTGCGTGATGCCGTCGTGACTTTAGGTGAGAGGGGGGGGGGGGGAGGGGGGGG
>NW_017299323.1:210865-212281 GCF_001594075.2 Trachymyrmex cornetzi
CCTCACAAGAAGCGGCTGACTTAATTGCGCGTTCATAAACTAAACGAGATCTCCTTCGAGGGAACGAAGCGACCCGTTATCGTCGCTGCACGAATTCGCTTTTTCCGTGTCTGGAAATCCGCGTCGGTCGATTAACGCTCGATAGAAATGGTCGACGGGAATCGAATTACCGTTCGCATTTTGCGATCAGAAGTTCAGCTACGTCATTGCGTTGGATGATTTCTTGCCGCGCGTTTCCTCAGAGCGCTGAAAAGACCATCAGAAGACGTTCCACTTTTCATCTCGAGAAAAAATTGCTTTGATCGAATGTTAATGACGCCTCAAGTTTCGTTGCGTCTCATTGCGCCAAGAAGCGACTGAACTTCGCGATAGTAATTTGCAATTGAAGGGAACAGAATGTGAACGAGCTTCCCAGTCGCTTTAAAGTGTATAAACAATGTGAAAAATTTTAATCCGATAATTTTTTTAGTCGAAACAATTTAAGTTTTTCCTTTTTCCAACTATCATATTAAACAAAAATTATTTAAAACGAAATATAATAAATAAATCAGAGTAAACTTGGACTCCATTAATTATAAAAATAAAATACATTTTTAGAGGGCTAATTTGGACACAGCGCGGTAGGAAGTGCGCAATTTATATTAAAGAAAACATTAATAGAATAATGTGTGTTAAGATGTTAATTTGAACGGTTCGGCAATCGGTTATAGCCATCTTCAGCAAATATAATATTAATATGTTAACAAAGAAAGTCTTCTTATCGTTGGAAATATAAGATGTTATCAAACTTCTTTCTAATCGGAAAATGAGAGAAGCACACATCGCACAAAGAAGTTGCCAGACTTTTTGGTTAGCAAGTGTTTAAGTTCCATTAATGTAAATTAAGAGATATTGTATAAAAACGTTAAAATTTGTACAAAGAATGTGCTTACCTCTAAATCTCCATATAACGCCATATTAAAGTATAATATATAAAATTCCTTAAAAAAGTGTGAATTAAATTTGTGATGTTTTTATCATGGAATTTCGGATGCGATAAATTAAAAATTCTGTTAAACTGTCCAATAATTACTCCTCTTTTATGCACCATTGGATGATTGGAATAAAAATTTAAAAATCTCCCTGTGTTCGTTGGTTTTTTATACATATCCAAACTAATTTTTCCATCCCGCTTCATCAATTTTACATCTAAGAAAGGACCCCGCACAAAATCATAGGATTTCGGCCTTCGGTGAAATTGGCTGAAATTTTAGTATGTTATAGTTCTTGACCCACTGATCAAAAGTGTCCATAGGCACAAAGCTTGATCATGACTAGTTTTTTGTTATAGCCGTTTAAAGTTTTATTTTGTTAATGCCTCAAAAAAGCAAGTTTCTGTAATAAATCAAGAGATTTTAGATAACAATATGCTAACCA
>NW_017299323.1:213777-214001 GCF_001594075.2 Trachymyrmex cornetzi
CTCATATACCTACCATCTTTCTCTCGATGCGTTGCCGTCTTTTCCTATCTCTCTTTGTCTTTTCGCGCCCAAAACCATTTTACATGTTGTGATGATGATGATATCATCAATGTAATATGATACTAATGTCACGTGACCAAGTAAGTGATATAAAACAAAAATTAATTTTAAACTACGAATTGCTCGCGTTTATTTTCATACTTGTTATTAGTTCTTTTTTCTTA
>NW_017299323.1:215135-216339 GCF_001594075.2 Trachymyrmex cornetzi
AATACAAGTAGCTGAGCGTTCCTAATTATTAAACCATTATAAACTATTATTGTGTATCTATCGAACACTTATTGTACTACATCGTACTACTGAACAGCTATCATATTATTAATTCTAAATAACTATAGATAAAGAAGACTCGTTTCCACTTATGAATACATAAGTCTTATTACATCAGTCGCTCTGTGGACCGCTCCTATTACATAGAGCAGATTGCTTCTACTGTATTAGAGTATACTAACCTTGAAACGTCTCACGCTATGGACTTTTATGTTCAAATTCAACAGGATAAGGCGAGAGAGTAACAGTAAATTTATTCAATTTTTATGAAATTTTGCTTATACATTTTATACGTTATTTTTCCAAAGTCTATTTACATGTTTTCTTTTTTCTACAGCGCATCTTCTCATACATTTTTGAAACCTCGCTACATATCTCATATCTTGATGAGGAGATGTGCATTGACATTTGCAGCGTATAAGTTCCTGCACATCGGGATCTTCGTAGGACCTACGTCTCATGTAGAAATTGCGATCTACGACAATCGAGGCAACCGCATAATCCTGCCTCATGTTACGCGGAAGGCGTTCATCGAGTCACGTGCAGATGTTGAGCGATTAATGCAGTCAAAACTGTCCCATCATCATCACCATCGATTCAAGATCTGAATTTAGAACTTGTTAAAGTGTACGATATATGTGATACGAAAAACGTAAAATTGTATGGTACATGTTTGTACATGAAACCAACAACCGTACACTTCTTATTTGAGCTCGAGTAATGTGTTGAGCATGCGTATTGTAAACTAAGTCAATGTACGCACAGTGTTAGTAAAAAATTCAAAAATATTTTGTATCATTTTTAAGACAAAATTGTATTACTAATAAACGCGATGCTGCAAACACTTTGCATAAAATTTACGATAAAAATTCTATTAAAGAATGTGAACTAGTAGTCTATGATTTAAATTATATTGTACATGCTCTGCATTAAATATTAGATACGTAAATCTATATTAAAAAATATATTTCTTTGAAAATTTCTCTAATCTCTTCATCATTCCTTCTTCATATCTTCGTGATATTAAATTACTTCATAAGAAAGCGCGTTCGACTGATCGACTTATACCATTAAAATATTATTAAAATTATGCTCGTATCATTCTATTGTAAAATCATATTATAAAAGTCGTAAAATAAATATC
>NW_017299323.1:216388-216675 GCF_001594075.2 Trachymyrmex cornetzi
TGACTACAATACGCTAAAATTATATTGGTATATAACAATAAATGTGATGCATTAAAAGATTATGTGAAGTTAACGATGAAACTTCAATCTTGAAACGTAACTTTGAAATCTGCATATTCCTGTTTCTCCTTACCGTAAGTGGAAACGAGTCTTCTTTATCTATAGTTATTTAGAATTAATAATATGATAGCTGTTCAGTAGTACGATGTAGTACAATAAGTGTTCGATAGATACACAATAATAGTTTATAATGGTTTAATAATTAGGAACGCTCAGCTACTTGTATT